>NC_051238.1:5404121-5469121 GCF_015220715.1 Pygocentrus nattereri | reverse complement strand
CTACTGTTACAAGATGGATAGATAGATAGATAGATAGATAGATAGATAGATAGATAGATAGATAGATAGATAGATAGATAGATAGATAGATAGATAGATGGGTGCATGGGTTGATGGATGGATAGGTTGGTAGGTAGGTGGATGGATGGATGGATGGATGGATCTCCAAAACAGTAACTTTACAGGAGAAGGAAAAAAAAAAAAAAAAAAAAAAAAACACACTGTAGTTTTAATGTAGGTCAGTAGATCCAGACTTTATTTCCAATTCATTTTAGGTCATTTCTTTTGGTCCATTCATCATGAAATTTATACGCAATGTAACGGCCAACAAGTATTTTCAAATTATGTCAAAAACTGAAAAATGTAAAAAAAAAAAAAAAAATGGAGATATGAGGTTTTCTGCGGTGTGTGTGTGTGTGTGTGTGTGTGTGTGTGTATTGGACGAATATATTGTGTATATAATGGACCAAAAGAAATGACCTAAAATGAATCTGAAAAAAGTCTGGATCTACCGACCTACATTAAAACTACGGTGTGTTTTTTTCCTTCTCCTGTAAAGTTACTGTTCTGGAGACGAGGTTTTGTTCCGACAGCAATGATATGCAGCCATAACACCCACAAACAAGCAGATCCCCAAAAAAATCATAATCAGAACAAATATCTCCACAATAAAACGCCCGCTTAAGATTCGTCAACCTAACCAAGCATGACGGGTCTTGTGTAGCTGTGTGTGCGTAGTGGCGTCCTACTCGAGGGCACAAACTCTCCCCTGGTGACCTCGAGGTCAGGAGATCAGAGCTGGGCTGTCAGCATTGCCCTCCAAGAGCTTCTTTTGTTGTCCTTTTGCAGCTAACTTACTTTAACAGGCTGCGATAAGGCCCACATTGGCTACAGCTCATTAAAGACACAGGAGGGAGAATTTTTACGTCCAAAAGGCATTACAGGGTCGTAACAGCTCTGCTGGAGTCATCAGACTCTCACTGACTGACATTTGTCACCATAGGCTTTGGTGTTGTTTCTAAAAAACGCCTCTGCACAAATGCTTCTGCCAGGCCTAGTGAAACGGACACAAATGGTAGGAAAACAGAATAAAATCCTGAGTTAATACTTTAATAACACATGCACACTTTTTTTGTCTGATTCTCATTGACTCCACATCTTCAAAACAACTTCAAAAAGCATGCAGTCATATGCAAAAGTCTGGACCTCCAGGTTCAAATTACATGTTTTGTTGATTTTCTGACTGAAAATAAGTTCATTACTGTTTTTTTGTTGCTGTTGTTCTAATTTAAAATACTGGAATCAAAGCAAAACATAAAATCTGCAAAACAGTAGTTAAAAGTTATGGTACACTTTATATTTGATGTTTTATTTTTTCCAACATGTTAAACTCAGCAAATAAATAGAAAATTAGCAGTAAAAGGTGTTTTCCCTATTGAGGTTGTGTTGTCCTGCTCTGAAAACCAACAAACATATTTTATCTTGCATAGAACTGTAGAAATATAAACATTACAATGTTCCTGATTGTTTTGTATGTCATTTAAAAGAAAGCAGAGTCCAAACTTTTGCAGAAAATTGTATAAACATTACAATTTTCATGACTGTTTACTATGCAAAGTGTTTATTAATTCTCCATTAACATGATCTGAATTGCTTTTCTTTGCTTTTATTGTCTTTCTTCTTCTTTCTGTTCTTTCCGTCTTGTTTTGATTGCTTGTGATTTGGCTCCTTTAATGACATAATTTCATGAAATGACCGTCACATAAAAAGGTGAAACCCAGAGCAATAAACACTAAAAAGCAGGACTTAAAGAGCTGCAAGCAACTTCAGTTTAGCTTCCAAACATACCTTTTCGTATTTATCTTTTCTTTATTCTTCCCATAAAAAACAAACAAAAAACAAAGCGAAAAAAAAAAAAACATTAAAGCTAATCTGGGTTTAACTCCAGTCCGCCTTAAACTGAAGAAAAAGCAGACCAGCTGACTAACACACAGCCGAGCAGCTCGGCCACCTGATCAAACATACGGCGTATACCACAAACACGTGTGTGTGCACAAACCCACGCTAGGTTCCAGAACAGATCTGCAGAAACTTAAGGTCAGATTTCATCCTGAGTGGAGGCTTTTTCATGAGCCTTACTCTTAATATGCTCATAAAGGACCTTAAACCCTTCCTTAAGCACAGGGTCTTTAGCTCAGCCCAAATAAACAACAAAAAGTCCAACTCCGGGGTGGTACGAACTCCTTGTGTGTGGTTTTTAAGAGGCTCTAGAACGTTCTCCCCAGTTTAGACCGGTTCATTCTGCTTTTTAGGCTCTTTTTTGTTTTAACTTCTTGAACTATAGGCTTTTCGTTTAGTTCTTAAAGGGCCCATATACAAATTTTTTACCTCTGAGCTCCACTCATGACCTTGTGTGAGTTCATGCACCAAAAACTAATTCATAATTCATCTATAATCATTTTTATGTGTCCATTTGTCACATGTCCCCTTAGGTATGTGAATAAGCTCTGCGCTGATTGGCTGAGAAACTCCTAAACTTCCTAAACATTCCAGAACTGCAGCCAAAGTCAGTGGAGCCAAACGTCCGAGGGCTGTATAGGCGGCATAAATTGGCTGGATTTTTTGTGACAAAACAGGCTGTTTCTGTTAATGCGCTGCATGGCTCAGGCAGCGAACGCTACATTTATAAGCATTAACTATGTGACGCACTATACCAAAGTCTTACTTTTAAAACAGCAATTAACAGAGTTGTTCATTACATAAGGCCTTTAAGACTCATTATTCAGTAACTAATGTGCAAATTATCCAGTTATAAGAGTGAGAAATGGAGAGCGTGTGGACCGAAATAACTCAAATAAGAGTTTAAAGGAGTTACAACTGAAAATCCAGATGTTGGCATTAGTATGTGCATTAGTATATTGTGTTTTGTGCTGGGCACTGATCAAATTTGACATCCAATCCTGAAAAACATACACACACCCACACCCACACCCACACACACACACACACACACACTCACACACCCTCATCGCTTTCCATAGAAAAACAAGTATTTCCAAAATTACAGTAACTTTACAAGAGAAGACAAAAAACATTCTTAACTTTACTTTTTCTTCTCATTCATTCATCATGAAATCTTATATATGGAATATAATGGACAGTTTTTCAGTTTTTGATATAATTTGAAAATATCTGCAGATTTTTACATTGGCTGTAAATTTCATGAAGAATGGACCAACAGAAACAGCCAAAAATGACTTGGAAAAAAATGATTGTTCCATTGACTTACATTAAAAGTAAAGCAGGTTACACACACACACACACACACACACGTCTATATTTAATTTGTGGAGAGATGTTTTAATTATATATGCGTATGTATGCATGCATGCATATATATATATATATATATATATATATATATATATATATATATATATATAAATGTAAACATACAATCACAAATAATCACATGCCACAGGTGCTTAAAGAACACCTGAATTTAATGCAGCGAAATGTTAAAGATAATCACTGTATTAAATATAATCACAGCTTTTTTACATGAGGCACTACCGGAGCCTTACTGTCAGACCCAAATTATGAACTATTAAGATAAACTAACCACCACGATACCTCGTGTGCACAAGCATGTATTGTGAAAACGTCTACTGTGATGTCGCGTTTCAGTCATATCACCCACTCCATTCTCACTCATAAAACTACTGAATGGCTTTTATGTGTGCAGCTTTTTGTTCTCTACAAGCACCAGTAAAGTCAGCAGTGACTGCAGTGTGGAGCGCATGTTCTAAAGACAGAACCCTCTTTAACTGGTTTTCCACTCTAACACATACCGGCACAGGCAGAGCCGACGCTTATTAACCAAACGGCAACCAGCTTAGATGCACAGCAGTTAAACTCATCTATGGGTTTCTTTGTTATCCTTCATACATTTCTCTCTCTCTCTCTCTCTCTCTCTCTCTCTCTCTCTCTCTCTCTCTCTCTCTCTCTCTCTCTCTCGGAGTCAGATTTCTACAGATGGTTCTCATTAGTTCCCTCCTCCCCTCACTCCCCTCTATTTCTCTCCTTTTCTCACTCTGTTCCTTCTCCTCTCTCTCTCTGCTCCCCGAGTCCGATCCACAGGGGTGTAGGGTGTGTGGGTGGAGGAACCTCATTTTCGCTCTCTCCGTTTTTAGCTCATTTGTTTTCTCTATTTCACGCTTTTTCTTACTTTCTTTTTCCTTACTTTTCTCACTTACTTTCTCTTTTTCCTCTATCACTCCCTCTCTTTCTCCCCCCCCCCCCTTTTTTTCTCTTTTTCCTCTATCACTCCCTCTCTTTCTTTCTCTTTCTTTTCTCCCCCCCCCCCCCCCCCTCTCAGCGCTGCCAGGTTATCTAATCACATCCATCTGAAAGTCAAACAGCACTTAAAACGATTCGGCGAGTGTTCTAGTTTCACGCTGAGCCGAGAGAAAAACAGACCAACGTGCAACACAGAAAACACCACGTTTAACTTCTCTTTTACGCCTCTTCTGTTTAATAAAGTTGAATTAAAAGTCTTTTGATGGTCCAAGTCTTTCTCTCTCACTCCCTTCTTCTCCACAAGGCTGGTTTTATTTTTAGACATGTCTTCCATCTCTCCCTCCCTCCTTCCCTCCCTTCCTCTCTCCTCCGTACTCAGCTTTCTGTAATTTTCTGTGTGGAAGAAAAAAACCACGGCAAGGGAAACACAGTGCCAGGAGAAAAAACAGAGAGAGATGGGGGGGAGGAGAAGTAGAGGAAAGAAATTAATAAAGCCAGCCAAGGCAGGGTGAAAGAACAAGAACGAGAGAGAGAGAGAGAGAGAGAGAGAGAGAGAGAGAGAGAGAGAGAGAGATTCGTTGTTTTCATTGTTGATTATTACTGTTATAATCCTTTAACAATACAGCACTTCACGCAGTCAAGCTAATGAAGCTACTCTGAATAGAACGAAAGATAAAAAGTGAAAAATTATGTCAGACAAAAGAGAGAAATACTGAGAGTGGAAAAGAATCAAAAAAGAGGGGAAAAGTCAAAAAGAGAAAAACAGGGAAAATGAGTGGGTCGAAGAGAGAGAGAGAGAGAGAGAGAGAGAGAGAGAGAGAGAGAGAGAGAGAGAGAGAGAGAGAGAGAGAGAGAGAGAGAGAGAGAGAGAGAGAGAGAGAGAGAGAGAGAGAGAGAGCTGTCTCACTCTAAAGTGGCTTAAACTGTTCTCAGATCCGAATTTATGACCCATCTGGGTTCAGCACAGCACTCAGACTGACCGCAGAGCAGCCCACACATCAGCGCCATCTCTCTCTCCGACCCTCTCATTTTCTCTCTCCCTCTTTCTCCCTCTCCCTCTCATTTACGATTTCATCTGTCTGCTGAACTCGTGCTTTCCACAAAGCTCCTCTGAAACCCTCCATTGTGTGAGGCCGGCGCTGCTGCTGCTGCCGGACGTTTCAACTCAGCGTCTTCACTTCTGTAGAAGCTTGTGGAACACTGGGCAAGTTCTGAAGTGCCAGCTACATTCGAGAACACAACGTTTTAGAACAATCAGTAAAGCTCTAGAATGCCAGCCAAGTTCTAGAATGCTGGACAAGCCAGAGACTCAATGGGTCCCAATTCAGGGGCTGCATCCTTCAAGGGGCTGTTTAGACCCACGAAGGCTGAACTGTAATGAGACGGTCTGCTCATTACTGCTACTAGGCGACAACTGGGTAGTGTTATTACCACTCGTCCGGCAGCTTTTGTTTCTGTGCCTTTAAAACTGACATATGTAAATGAGCTCGGTTCTTATTGGCTGCCCTGTATCGTGCCTTGTTCCAGGCTGACACATCTCGTAACTTCAGCATGAGTGGCCAGGGCTAAACTGCCATAGGTTTCGACGTCTAGTACACCAGTCAACCTCAAGTGCACTAGTCAAGCTGTAGGGTGTAAATGCACTGGTTTCTGTGACATCCAACTATTTTAATATCAAAAAGGTTCACTTTTCCAGGATATGAGCCCTTTAAACCTATTACACATGCTATTACATTACATACAGAATGTGGTATATTTTTACGAACCACAGCATAAAAATGCAGCTCAATAAAACACCAAACATCATTAATCACATAAACAGCACTTGAGTGTGTGTAACACCTCTTCGTGTTCAGGCAAGTTGTGACACTGAGATTGACTATTTCGCATGGTGCTTTGTGGCTTTGAGTCTGGTTGCTACATTCTCCACAGTTCTGTAAGGCTTCCGCCTGTGTGTAGGTGTGCGCATGTGTCTCAGTAGGGGTGTGTGGATTTTCAGTACCTTTAACAGGGGGCTGCCCCCTCTGACAGTAGGCAACAATGAGTAACTTTCTCTCAACCCCCCATTACACACCTTCCACATCACACACACACTCCCCCTCTCATATACACGCGTGCACACTCAGCGAAAAAGCATAACATCTCGGAAAGTGAAAATTTCTCAAATCCAGTCAATATACAGTCATTTGCAAATGTTTAGGCGCCTCTGCTCAAATGACGTCTTAACATCCTCTACAGAGAACTCAGTTCTGCACATGTTATTACACGATTACTGTTTATTTACTGAATTTAACATATTGAAAAAATTAAAACGACACATGGCCTGTGCAAAAGTTACGCTGTATTCAATATTTTATGCTTTCTTTTTTTCTAATACTTTAAACTCAGCAAACGAACACCGACCTTGTAAACAACTGTATGTAATATTAATCTTATGGTTAAAAAACAGCAGTGTTCATAAACACTTTCCCAGAGGACTAACGACAGTCTGGTATCACACAAAACAATTGGTCTGCCATTATAATGTTGTACAAGCATAATAAGACTATTAAACCCAAAATTTATGAAGAGCCATTCCGTGCTTTCAGCAAAAACTGAACCTCCTTGAGAGAACTTTTTTTTTTTTCCAGTTTTATCTTCTTGGCTGTAAATATGTGTCAGTATGTGCTGACGTGCTAATAATGGCTAAAAAAATAGACAAAAACACAGAGTTACTTCACTCTGCTTTAAGCTTTAGCTCAGCTATAGCTGCTTTTCTCGAATCTCGACAACAAAGACATTCTGTTCGGTGTTCAGCCCAGAAACACACACATATGCCTCACTTCTCTCAGTGGCTGCTCACTGTGAGGCTGTTTACACCTTGAATTAACATGTGTTTTGTGTCCAGATTTTATCTGGAGAAACTGTGGCCGGACTTGATTCACACGTTTCACTAAAATGCATCCCCAGTGTGACCACATGAAACAACACTGGAAAAAAAGGGTCTCGTCACGTGAAATGATCTTAAATCTAGTCCATCCATCTAATATTTCCCATTTTGAGATGACCGTGCACTTATTATAAGATTATTTACCTTATTTTTAGACATTTTTACTTTACTCTGCTTTAAGCTTTAGCTCAGCTATAGCTGCTTTTCTCGCATCTCCAGCAGGAAACTTTTGCTCAGAAGTAAAATAGTTCTTGTAAAATGTCTCTGAACGTTCGACTTTTTAACAAAGCTGAAGTCGCTTCTCATTCGCCAGCTTCTTGTTCTAATTTTGCAGCATGGACCATTTAAGGTGGAACGGGAAAATACAAACCAGAATCTGGCAAACAAGAAACTGACTTCTATCTGCGTTGCCATGGTGACCAGCAGTCTGCGCTGGTCTTCAGGGTTAAAGGGTGAATTAGCAGTTCTACATTAACTTCATTTACTATTAAACGGTGCTGAAGGATCAGCAGAGCTTTATTTCACTTATTTTATTTTTACCTACTAATCTAATTCAGCTGTGGAGCCGCAACAGGGCAATAAAACAGACCCCTAGACTAGAGACACAGAGACAGAGAGACAGAGAGACAGAGAGAGAGAGAGACAGAGAGAGAGAGAGAGAGAGAGAGAGAGAGAAGGGGGGGGGAGAGAGAGGGGGAGAGAGCGAGCAAGAGAGGGAGAGAGAGAGAGAGAGAGAGAGAGAGAGAGAGAGAGAGAGAGAGAGAGAGAGAGAGAGAGAGAGAGAGAGAGGGGGTGAGAGTGAGCAAGAGAGGGGGACAGAGCGAGAGAGAGAGAGAGAGAGAGAGAGATGATTGACAGAATGATGAGGGGAAAGGCAGTGACAGGGTAATTTCTAGCTCCCCTCCTAAAAAGCCCTCCATCTCCGTCAACAGCGGCCCGTCACGTCTCAAATTACGACCCATCAGCGCTAAAAGAACCTCCTCACAACTTCTCTCGCTCACATTCCCTCCATCTCTCCCTCCCTACAGGCAAATTCTACATGTCAGATCAAACAAAAAACTTCACTCGTTCCTCTGCCTCTCTTCCGACAGAATGGGTGGGAGTGAGGGGATGGGGGTGCGAAGGAGGGGGTAATAAAGAGGGGCAGAATTAATAAGTTTGCATGGCTGGTTGAGGCGAAAACAAAGACATTCTGTTCGGTGTTCAGCCCAGAAACACACACATATGCCTCACTTCTCTCAGTGGCTGCTCACTGTGAGGCTGTTTACACCTTGAATTAACATGTGTTTTGTGTCCAGATTTTATCTGGAGAAACTGTGGCCGGACTTGATTCACACGTTTCACTAAAATGCATCCCCAGTGTGACCACATGAAACAACACTGGAAAAAAAGGGTCTCGTCACGTGAAATGATCTTAAATCTAGTCCATGCATCTAATATTTCCCATTTTGAGATGACCATGCACTTAGCAATCTTATAAAAGATTATTTACCTTATTTTTAGACATTTTTTACTTGGTTTAGGTGATTTTATTTTATTAAGTATAATTCTCTCACTATACTGGCAGATCATTTTGCTGGTTTCAAGCACGTCTAACAACAAGCACAACTATCTGCCCATATAGTGAGATAATTTTACTTAAAACAAGTAAAATATGTCTAGAAACAAGCTAAATAATATTAAATTGAGGTGACAACAATCTCAGGATAAATACTAGATTTATTGACGATATTTCAGATCATTGTACTTGACAAGACACCATTTTTTCAGGCAATATTTACAATATTTACAATGGATCCAGTACTTTTCCTGTGTAAAAAACTCGTCAACAAACACACCTTTTCCATTTTACTGTTGTTTACTCTTTTGAGTGTAAAAGCTTGGCCTTGAAGACTCACTCTGAAGCATCTCCAGTCAGAAAATTGCATCATAAAAATGCATGTCCGTTGTCACTGGTGTTAAATGTGGTCAAGATCCTTCTCTGACCACCTCCGAATGTGGTTTGAGTGATCCGAGTAACACACACAAAATGCATCCTCTGGGTGTTTACACCTGGCTTTTCTTTGAAGTGACATCCGAAAGAGGCTTGATCACCAACAACGCAGGCTGATGCAAGGTGTCAACAGGCCCTTTGAATCAGTACATAGACATTACAGATCTTCTACCAACCTCTAGAACCAAGACCATGTTCCAGAATCAGTTTTAATTCATATATGTAATTCATTAATACATTTCAGGCCTGCACATTGTTTAAAAGGACTTTGCACAATATTTCCTAGTCAAAAAAAAAAAAAAGGATCATTTACATTTCCCTTTTTTAAGCAACATCATCAGGTTACTTGTCAGCCACTGAGTGCATTTACATGCACTTACTAATCTGATAACTGTGGAAATTCAAATTTTGTCAGTAATCTGATCAACATGTTTACATGCAGTTGAGTAATCAGATAATGGGGAAACTCTGGGTTTACGAGTCAGATAGTAATCAGATTTCTGCTTTGCAGTCGGCCAATAAACTCACAGAAGAAGACGTGACGCAAACGTAATGTAATAGTCAGTTTCAGTGTATCTCTTATTTCCTGTACCGCCATCTGTTTTTGTACATGCATAGACTGAGAAATCTGAATGAAATCAGAGTAAGAGTTCACATGCAATGGGAAGTCTGATTACTGAGCTAAAACCCAGCCTCTTTACCAGATTTCTTGATTGGTTGGCATTGAGTTTAGTGTTTACATGACCACTTGAATAATCAGATAACCGCAGAAGTCCGATTATGATCGGATTATTGAGTGCATGTAAACTCACTCATGCACAAAATCTAATTACAACACCCATGTCTGTCTGAATGTCCACACAAACAGCACTCAAACACAGTCGTATGCTGAATTTTAAACAACCCTGGTCAAATTTGATTTTCTTATTACATATTTTTAATTTCATACTGAGCATTACAGACAGTAGCATTCATTAAATGTGCACTGTCCACAATGGAGTTTTGCATCTGTCACTAAAACACAGTTTTACTAAAGCTACTGGAGTACAAAAATAAAGTATACAATTATACCAGCTGACATTATCGCTTATCTGAATTTTCAGCCCACTAGATTCAGTACTGGACACAAAATGGTCCATACTTTACACTGTACAAATCTGCCATAGTTACACTGTGAATGGGAAGTGCCTGCATTGTAAGTAGGATCGAGTAACTCAACATCTTTTGAAAACTACCTCACCTGACATTAGAAAGAGTGCATACATTTGCAGTAGGAACGGTTACAAACATTCAAACACTTATTTTAGATAAATTATCAGTGGTTTCCACAAAATTAGGCAAATGAGAAATGCTCCGAAAAGAGCAAGGGACATATTGGTAGTCTTTCCATACACTGTGCCACTGAAATCGTTGAACCGTGTCTACCTGAGTCAAAAAATCAGGCCTGCTGGCCGACCGAAAGAATCAGACAGTGTGTTGATGAATAGCTGCACTGTAACGCTCACAGGCCCTCTGACGTAGTCGTCCTTCTCGCTGTACACACCTGAGATTTTGCAACATTCTGCAGAAACGCCGTAAGTAATCTCATCAGCTCTCATGGACACACATGCATGTCATGCACACACAAATGACACACACACTCTTGGTTCTCACACCCTGGCTGGAGGCTTGCAGTCGCACCGGTTCTGCTGCTCAAGCACACACACACACGCTAACACATGCACTCTCACACACACACACACACACACAGTGCTCTCAGTGGCAGCACAAAAAAAAAGATGACTTGTTGACTTTGCTTCTCGAGTGTCACCTCACCTACACAGAAAAAAAAGAGAAAAAGAGAAAAAGAGAGAGAGAGAGAGAGAGAGAGAGAGAGAGAGAGAGAGAGAGAGAGAGAGAGAGAGAGAGGCATCCGTCTTGATCTCTTCCAGTAACCACTCACCCTTTACTCTGACTGCTGTTTCACACCTGCTGTACTCCTCCACACGTATGAACACCCCAAGCGTCTACACCAGACATCCTGCCCAATTCTGGCTCAGTTTTTTTCCCCCAGCTTACTGATTTTTTTGTTTTGCATTTGTGCTGCCAGATGGGTCAGAAATCAATTTAATTTTTTCTATTTTTCCATTTTTTTGATTGTCAAATATTCAATTATATTGCAATTTGAAAATTTAAATAAATAAAAACATATTTTGTGAAGAAAATAAGTAGAACGCGTAAATGACGTAAAACACAAAATTTCCAAGATTTTCATGCAATGTTTTGTCTCCTATTTCCACCAGGGGCGCTGACTATAAATGATCAAATATTCTTAAAACCATGTGGGGGTCAAGACTAGGCCTGAGCCAAGTGATGACAGCATCAAACTCAATTCATTTTTAATGAAGTTGCATTACACGCCATCTGTAGCTGTAGTGGTTGGTGTAGTGGGCAACACCCTCTGCCTTCTACGCTGTAGACCACGGTTAAATCCCCCACCTGGGTAAGTACCCTACACTACACCAGTAAGAGTCCTAGTGCAAGGCTCCTAACACTACCATTGCCTACCTGTGTAAAAAAATGCTCAAAATGTAAGTCGCTCTGGATAAGAGCGTCGGCTAAATGCCATAAATGTAAATGTAGCTCAGAGATGCACAATCCAAAATCCCAAATCCAATCCTTTTCTTCATATGTAAGTCATTGTGAACAGTAAACAAAAATTATACTGAATCTGACACTTTCAATTCCAGTTTGACACGCTTTCATAGGTGGTACAGAAATCCAATACAATCAGAATTCATGAAAATATTACATCAGTCCAATTCGACAGTCTGCTGAGACCTCATTAACATTTAGGCTGATGTTTCTGTGCAAAAATTAGAAGAGACGTATTCGAAAAGATTTCGGCCGTAGGAGAACGAGGCTGCAGCATCAAAGAACAGTGAAAAGTCCGAAAGCAAAGTTTAAAGAATCGGAGGACAAGAACCAAAGTGACCATGACTTTTTTTACAGCGACCTTGAACACATTCTGGGTGATGAGCCCAGCTGTCAGTCAGTGAAGCTTGATGATGGCTCCTCTGATGAAGATGAAGCTGAACCCTCCAAGAGTGACTAGCATCTGTCGTGATTGTTTACCTCCGGATGAGCCACGTGAAGCACTGTTCTTGTGGGTCAGTTTAGGAGCTGAGGTCACATTTAAAAGATATTGTGAACAGCAAAAAAAAAAAAATCTGATTTGGTGAGAAAATCAGATTTGGTCCACTTCTACCTGCTGTGTGAACATAGCCAAATAAAGCCATGCTGCAGCCATCTACACATAGAATAGCTCTCCTCACGAAAAACATGAAGAGGGGCTTAAAATGTTTTTAAACTGTGATTACATCACTTCTGAATAACCAAAAACACAGCACACAGCTACAGCAACAGCAGGCCAACAAAGTTGTTTCATTATTTTAACAAGAAGCGATTTGGAAAAAAAAAAAAAAAAACACAAATATGAAGAAAAATGACAACTATATTCATATTTTTGCAAAGCTTACAAACAAAACTGGAGCTGGAAGTCAGGAGGAGTGCTGGAGTGAGGTGTTTACTGCTGCCGAGTGCTTTAGTGCTCTAATAATCCAACTGTATTAGAGCAAAACTAATTGAATGTGTATCTCCACGATGCCTAAATTCAAATTGTTTGCATTGCAATATCACAATAACAACGTCCCAGTGCACTACGTCCTCTAGAGTTAATTTACAGAGTGTGGAAAACATATGAGACAGTGTTCAGTGCACAAGATGCCCTGTGCACTGTATGATGCTACCACCACCATACTTCTCTCTCCACTTGGTGGTTTTATACATTGTCAAAACATAACAGCCCTTTCCCCCCCCCAAAAAAATATCTTTACTGTGAAATTTGGGTAAGGCAAATGCAATAAATTGTGACTCACAACTGTGACACTTTCACAACAGATCATCATCATTAGCAGCTTTATTAATCAGCGACCATGTCCCAGACAGAAAGAGAAACTAAGAATCTAACACGGAGCCAAGAAGGTTCAGTCTAATCACTTAAAGCCTTCCTCAAAGCTTTCTCAGTACGCTCTGATAATAGAAACCAGAGAATGACTCACCAGCATTTCTAGTAATATTTCCAAAAATTACCGTTTTAGCTGTCAGCTAGCGACCTGACGGTTATAAAGGTAAAAGTCAAAACACAAGCTGTCAGGAAAAAACAAAGAAAAAGCCATTAACATAAGTTTAGAACGATGAGTTTTCAGAGTTTTTCCTTTTTTGCTCCAAAAGTTTCACTTTTAAGGGAGCAGACTGAAGTGTCTCGCTTTGAACCCGCACCTTTCCTCCCAGCTGTTGAGCTCGTGGACTTGCAAATATGCTAGTAGTTTACTGAAAGATCACCTTGAACTAGGGACAATGGCCTGAACTGTTAATTTTACTGTGCTATAAAGCTCACTGCTTTGCATGAGCCAATTATTTACATAAATATGCAGTAGTGGTTATAATTAGTGGCAGGGATTAAAGACCATGTAAAGTGCAACAGTAGAACACCTATACAATATGTAGAGTATATCAGCCCTAAGAAGTAGGATTATTCATGTCTTATTATATATAAATAAAACAAAAATAGCACTGTATTATTATTATTACCATTATTACTACTATTTCTTACACTACATAATTATTTGAATGTCATTACATAATCAGATCATTTATTGCACAGTTGACTTGATTACTGGGAGGTTTGTGTTGGCAGTCTTAACTTGTTTCAATGTTAAGGCTTTTATCTTGCTTTTTTTTGCATTTTATTTATTTTCCTTGATGTCCATTTACGTTTTTTCTGTTTCATGAAACGAAAAGGAACAAAATTTATTTTTAAATTATTTAATATAGTTATATTTTTATCCTTTAGAACTGAATATGTTGATTTTGTTACTATACCTTTAAGATTGATACATGCAAATGAGCTCTGCTATGACTGGCTAACCTTGGCTTGCCTCTAAAAAAATTGATCTGAAACATTCTATATAACTTCAGTGTTAATGGGCGGGGCTACACTGCTGTAGGCTGAAGAGAGAAGGATGCAAGTAAATGACTTTCATGACATCACAGAAACATTGCAGTCAAAGTGTTAACATACTACTAAATTCTTATATTCAGACACTTATATTCATAAATAAAACAAACAAACAAATATAGAAATAAAATGAGAAGAAACTGAGTTTACAGGATACGGGCACTTTAAACAACGACTAAAACGAGACAAATGTACACAAAATTAAATCTGATAGCCTGATAGAATTTCTGGATGAGTTGCTAAGAGCAACAAATGCAAAATAATAAACAGAAAATTATGGTATGCTTACTTTTTAATCTTTATGCAACATATTATTATCTACATACACAAATAACGCCACCTACGCCGAAATCGTGTGGAATAACTGTGTTTAAAACTTTCTGCTGAGCGGTCAATTGCCTCATGCGTTCAACACTGCCCGTCATTTAATTAATATTAAGGAAACAGGCAAGTGATAATTTGTACTTGATAAATGGACAACATTATTTAAATTGTTACTTTGGCTGAAGGGCAAGTACTAGAAACTTCTAGAATATCCAATATGTATGGATATAATGGAAGACGAAATCAGGATTACAAAAATCCATGACTGATGCAGTCCTATGGTACAGGAATTATTATTTTATATATATATATATATATATATATATATATATATATATATATATATATATATATATATATATATATATATATACACATACACACACACACACACATATACATATACACACAATTTATTTATTTTAATCTCACTTTATTGCTCTGTATTTGTTTATATGCTGAATGATTACACATTTATTAAAAACAAAAGATTTGCAAAAATAAGAAAATGCTCAAAATATTCTGCAGACATGATTGTGAATTTTGATGAAATCTCTCTCCCATTCGAAATCGATCTCCGCAGAGAAGTGGCACCGAGTCAGTGGCAAAGCAAGGAATGATGGGAACACGGCCGTTCCCTCTTTCACAACCCATTAAAAGGCAACATGATAGGTTGCGCTGGTGAGGGTATTTATTTTGGGCCACGCATTTGGGAGTGTCGAACAATTTTAAAGCTTTAAAGCATAATTACATACAGAGTCGCGCTGCTGTCAGAAATACATACATCACTCAGGATACAAATAGCAGACAGAGAGCATGCAGCGCTGCTGGCTTTTACGGGGAGGAAATCCAGTGCGTGCAAAACTGTCGAAACACAAGAACTCTGACATTTAATCTTCTTCCTGCTGAGACGGTTACCTCACTTTTTCCTTTTTTATAAAATTCACTTTGCAGTTTTGCCTACATTCAAATAGCGTTTAAAAGTGCATAGCATTCACAACGGAGAGCCAAAAGCACACTTATAAAGCCGTGCGACAGGCAAATGTTGGGCATTTGCCTTTCAAAAATGCATATTCTGCTGTTTCTATGCCAACACCCTCCAACTCCCACACCATAAAGAAGCCGGCACGGCTGAGCCTTCGCACAAAGTAGATTTCATTATTTCACCCACAGTGCAAAACTGAGCAATGCTGCCGAATACAGCATGGCAGAACCTCCATCTCTCCAGCCATCTCTCTATCTATCCATCCATCCATCTCTCTCTCTCTCTCTCTATCCATCCATCCATCCATCTCTACAATCTCTATCTATCCATCCATCCATCCATCCATCTCTCTCTCTCCATCCATCTCTAGAATCTCTATTTATGCATCCATCCATCTCTCTCTCTCTCTCTCTCTCCCCATCCACCCCTCTGACCACGGGTGTTCAGACTTTTGCATACAACTGTATACGTCAGTAAAACTGCACTGATTTGAATAGAACTGAAGGCTGCCCCACAAGGGAAATGAATCGTACTCATGTGCCAGAGTGAATGCACTCCTGCTTCTCTGTTCAACTAATAAACAAGCAACACTTCATTTGAAGATGTGTTTAGGCATTAAAAGCTGTAGATTTCTCACGTTTCCCAAAATGGGCCATAGCAAAGCCTCTGATGCATATCTACAGCGAATCTAAAGCTTTGACTGGTCAAGAAAAACAGTAATTAAAATTATGATTGGTCTGATATCAGTACTACGAAAGCTAAGAGTGCGATACTGATTAAAAACCATATGTTGTGCACTTCATTCAGGTGTTTGGTTGCTGATTGATTTTAGCCACCTGGGATTTGTGCATAATTCCATCAATGAAAGTCATTCAGAGAGTGAAAAATGACCATAATACACACGGCATTGTAGACCTGTAACCCCTGATTCCCATAGCTACCACTGCAAAGAAATCCGATTCTTAATATCAGTGGAATTCCTCTTTAAGACCCCTTAGAAGGCCTCCAGTACTTCAGGACTCCGAGAACTGTGCTGTAAACTGCACCATGGTGAAAATGTCAGGCCGGTTTGGGGGTAGTAACATTAGCAGCGACAGGAAGCTTAAAGTACACAGGCTGAACCGCACCGGTCTGGAACATTCTCTTACCTGCAGTATCCTGTTCCATTGGCAAAGGCGACGCAGCTACCACCGGACACACACGGCGTCACAGGGCCCTGACACTGAAGAGCTGAAACAGGCAGAGACAAGTGATTAATATTACACTCGCTCAACAGCAATTATACAGCAAAGAAAAGCAGGAAGGAACCAGAGACTTTACTATTCGTTCCAAACTATTCGATTGTGATTGATATTTCCTGAGCTTAGAGAACTGGAACCTCATTATCAAAAGCTAAAACGCAGATGTTCCAGCCAGCGTTCCTTAATTACTGTCTGGCTCGAATTATGATTCAGTATTAAATGTAAGCCGCCGTCAGGGCTGGGTGTTTAAAACGCTTAAAAAAAACTTAAAGAAAAACAATATTCTTGTCAATTTCTTTTAAACTGAAAGAAAAATATGTTGTTACGTCAGAAGTGATGCAATCAATAGCTCATCACACACACACGCACACACACACACACACACACACACACACACATATACCTCATATCTCCAATTTTGTAGTTTTTCTGTTTTTGACGTAATTTGAAAATGCTTGTTGCTCCTTACATAGTGTGTAAATTTCATGATGAATAGACGAAGAGAAACAGCCCAAAATTGCTTGGTAGAAACTCTGGCTCCATCGCTGCTGTCGGAACAAAACCTTGTATCTCTAAAATGGTAACTTTACAGGAGAAGGAAAAAACCTACTTTACTTTTAATAGAAGTCAATGGAACCAGAATTTTTACCAAGTAATTCTGGGTAATTTTTTTGGTCCATTCATCATGAAATTTACATACAACATGAAGGGCAACAGGTATTTTCAAATTCTGTCAAAAGCCGAAAAACTACAAAAATAGAGATACAAGGTTTTGCTCCAACAACAGCCATACATACATATATTATATATATATACATATATATACACACACACACACACACACACACACACACACACACAGCACTAATATTTGTTGTAACAACATGTATCAAGTTTCAGCTGTTGTGCAAAGGAAACATCTTTATTTATCTAAAAGACGTGATCATAATACAGCTTTGATATTTGAACAAACTGAAAGTGGGCGTGGCTTAAACCAGAAAGGAATGTGAGGTGCCACAAGTGGGTGTATTTACTGACCGCAAGAAACTAGAGTAACCAAAGGAGGGTCGAGCAGAACTCAAGAAATGCTGACATTATTAAAACGCTTATGGAAGTGGCAAACTGATGCTAATAAGATCAACTATCGAAAATTGGTGTTGAATTGAAACTGAATTTGCCAATAAAAGTGACAGAATTGAAGTAATTCATTTAGTCCCATAAACACACTGAATTTCCAGCTCTAGCGGTCATTACTGTCATAACCAAATCTGCACTGTCATCAAGTGAACAAGTGAACAGGTTTATATTAAATGGGTTGAAAAGATGTAGAAATACTGTACAAATGTTCCTTTTAGCAGCACCAGGCAACTGGGTGGCGCTCAAAAGCTAGTGCTAAACTCACCTTTCCCCAAATCAAAACACTTAGTGCTCTTTCAACTCGAAAGCAACTCGAAATTTAAAGAATAATTACGACACAGAAAGAGAAGGAGAGAGTGAGAGAGGCCAGAGGAACGTAGAGACAAAGGTTAAGATGGTTTTAACCCTTCGCTGAGACCACAAACCCTTTATGAATCAGCAGCCACCATGTCTATCTATACACACAGCAACTCAAAGTCAAAATACCGATCCTGATTCAGCTCTCAAACCAAACTGCATCGATTAGGGCCAGAGATGAGCATTTCAACCATTTCTGATTCACATTTGTACACAGTATTCAAACATTTGAACAAGAAAATGGTGTATATAATCGCGAACACAAAAACAAGAACTAACACCAAATTAATGTGTGCACCTAGTTTCAGAGCTTATCTGTACCTAACCATCTAGTTCAGGGATTGGTAACATGCGGTTGGTTCCAAAACGCACTTCGTCATATTCTTCATAACTTTCATATTTCATAAGCTACATTCAGAAGGTGGGTGGTGTATTAGAGCAGGAACTGTCCAGTCAAATAGATGGTGATGTCATTTTAAACCCTTATAATAAAAGAAGCTGAACTCACAAATATTTTTTTCTACTGAAAGTCGAGCCATTTTTCCACAAATCCGGGCTATAAACTATAACCGGATGGCGTCTCTTCAGTGATCTGCTCTGGAATTTTTTTTATTATTATTATTTTCTAAGATTTTTGTTTTTTAGCAGTAAACTGTGAGCATATGGCAATATGTGTGATTATAAAACACATGTTCTGTTCATTTGAGGGGAGCTTTTACAAAAAAAACAAAACAAAAAAAAAAACTAAATTTATATTTATTTCATGCAGTTAATAATTAAGTATAATTTGCGTTACGATTTGGTCATTTAAATTCAGATGGACAAACCAAAAAAATACCCCGGTGAATAAGAGGTTAAGTCTGATCATTTGCGCCATAGTCAAAGTTTATACTGTTCAACATGGCAGAGCAGAAACTGGTCTGCACAGGAGACAAAGTTTATGCTCTTATCTTTAAAAGACGGCGATGGGACGGACGTCCAGCTTGTGTGTCTCAAAACACGACGTCTTCCTCTCTGCCTTCTTTAATAAGGACATGTGAAGGACGTTTTCCTGAGTCTGACGTCATTTTAAAGCAATTAAAAACACAAGCACTGCTCACTGCTGCTCATCTCACTCTGACTGGACCTCAAGTGATGCTTGTTGCCATGGCAACGTATACACTAAGTGGTTTCAATTTGATTACTTGTAGTGAGCATGTAAACAGATTTTCATCATATTGTCGAGTAGAGTGTAAACACCTCAGTCTTAATCTATAATTAGAATGCATTTAATTGGACTGGCGAACATCTTTGCATGTAAATCAAATCAAATCAAATTTATTTGTAGCGCTTTTTACAACGGATGTTGTCACAAAGCAGCTTCACAGAATTTCAGAAAAGAAAAAGTTTCAACAGGACTGTAAGAATGTACAGAAACCCCCTAGTGGGCAAGCCAGGGGCAACAGTGGCAAGGAAAAACTCCCTCAGAACTGAGGAAGAAACCTTGGGAGGAACCAGGCTCACCAGGGCGGACCCATCCTCCTCTGGTCAAACTACCTACAAGTAGACACAGCCAGTGTTCACATCCCCAAAAAAGGCACTACTTATGCAACTGTTTCTTGTCTGGACAGCAGCTTGCTGCAGCTGAACAATATGAGAACTGCTATTTAAACAGAGTTTATTTCTGTCTCGTTTATTATTATGATCTGAATCTACTAGTTCTTTTTATGATTCGCGTCTTCTGTCTGACAACTTCTACGCTGCACTTCCCCCTGAGACATTCAGGATGGCAGGTCATATGATTTCAAAGCACTGCTGACACTTGAGGACACAATACATCTCAACACAGGAAGTGCATTCAGCGCTAATACCGACTTCCTGCACTTTGACCAATGTGCAGCAAATGCTCAAAATAATCGACTTGTGCTCACGCTCGGAGACAAAGGGCCCATGCTGGGTCCAGACTGGGCGCTGAGCCAAAGGCAAACAATTGGGTCTTAGATATTGGAGCGAGTGCAATAATAGCAGATTCATACCATCCTTTTTTCTTTTTTTCTTCACAGAAAACACAGAGCTTTCAGGTTAAAATGTGACTCAAAGCAGAGCTCAAATGGGAACTAGCACATCAAGGGACGCTTTCTTCTGAACAAACCTCACCAAGCTACAGAACGAGAAAGTTTCGGGGCGGCTGTTGTCTTTGTTTTCGTCTATCAGGCAAAACCCATGACCAAAACAAAGCATATAAAACCAGCAACAACGTTATGAGCTTTTCGTCAGTTTGCCTGACGTTTCGAATGCTCTTTAGAGCGCGATTGATTCACTTACGGTAAACCTGCCTGCTGAAAAGCACTTTGAACACCTACCACAGCAAAGCAGCTACGCAGGCATACAGACAACGTCCTGTCAAACATGCTCTGTGAAACAAACCGGTGTGAAATAAAGGCTGGGCGTAGCAACGTTGGCGGCAGCTCATTTTTGGCAGCAGTTCTGGTGGGAAAAGTTTGCAACAACCGGTTAAGCCGTGTGAGAAATGCAGCACATGCTGAGATTCGAGGGCAGAACAGAGAGAGAGAAAGAGAGCGCTTGAGATGGAAGTGGAGAAAATAAGGCACTAGAACAAGAGTCAAGAGCACTCAAGAGGTAAAAGCAAGCAGAATGGTGAAGAGGAGGAGAAAGAAAAAGAGAAAGAGAGAGAAAGGCACAAAGCAGAAAGAGCAAGCGAGGGCAGTTCATATAAACCATAAATTATTACAGAGAGAGAGAGAGAGAGAGAGAGAGAGAGAGAGAGAGAGAGAGAGAGAGAGAGAGCGCAAGAGAGCATCCTCGACTGGTCTGACAAGCTCTCCACACAGTGTCTCCCTGCCAGAAGATGATGTCAGAGGATTTGGGACTGGCCAACACTAATTACTACATTTCCATTTCAATCCAACGACTGTTTAACCCTCAGCCTCAAAGAACAAAAGTCATACAGACCATTCTAACCAAAGCCACTCAACCCTGTTCCTGGAGAACTAGTGCACTACTGCCTTTTGTATGTCCACTGCCTAATGAAGCGTAGCTGCAACCCTGTCTCTACATCCACAACCCTATGAGGTTTAGATCCAACCACATTCCAAGAGACAAGTTTAGCTCCAATTCCATTTGTGGGGAAACTAACAAGATAAGACCCAGCCATGTTCCTGAAAATCCATGACCCTGTGAAGTTTAGCCACAACCATGTTCCTGGAGATCCACTGCCCTACTGACTTCACCTTTAAGCCCTGATCCTGGACACCTATTGTTCTATGAAGGTTAGTTCCAAACCTGCTTTTGGACACCTATGGCCTCACTGAGTTCAGGTCCAAACCTGCCATTGGACATCTGCTGCCCTATGGACATTAGACCCCACCCTGATAATGGACAACCAGTTCAGGGTAGTTTAGCTTCAAACCTCTTCCTGGACATTTACTGCCCTTTCTAGTTTAGTTCCAACCCTATTCCTGTAGATCTACTGCCCCTATGGAGCTTAGCTCCAAATCTGCTGCTGGACATCTGCTTCTTCATGGACAATAGACCCCATCCTGGAAAGCTAGCTCCATATAGAAGTTTAGTTCCAAACCTGCTATTAGACATCTATGGCCCTATTAAGTTAAACTCTGAGCTTGCTATTGGATATTTACTTCCCTATAGACATTAGACCCCACCCTGCTATTGGAGATCTACTGCCTTATGGAGTTCAGCTCCAACTGTGCTTATGGAGTTCAGATTCAAACCTCTTCCGGGACATTTTTCGCCCTTTCAAGTTTAGTTCCAATCCTTTTTCTAAAGATCTACTGCCCGTATGGCATTCAGCTCCAAATGTTCTACTGGGCATCTACTTCTCTATGGGCAGTAGATACATTCTTGCTATTGGAGATCTACTGCCTTAGGAACTGAAGCTAAACTCTGTGAAGTCCAGCTTCAAACCTCTTCCTGGACATTTACTGTCCTTTGGAATCAAGTTCAAACCCTGTTCCTGGAGATCTACTGCCCCATGGAGTTAAGTTCCAAATCTGCTGCTGGACATCTACTTCCATTTCGACATTGCTACAGTAGATCTCCTGCTACTGGAGATCTACTGCTCTATGAACGTTCAGTGTTCAGTATTTGACATCTATGGCCTTATTGAGTTAAGCTCGAAACTTGCTACCGGGCATCTAATGCCATGTGTGCCTCATGGAGTTCAGCTCCAATCCTGCTACTGGACAACTCTGCGGAGTTAGCTTCAAAACTCCTCCTGGACATTTACTGCCCTTCAGAGTTGAGTTCAAACCCTGTTCCTGGAGAACAACCCTGCTTTTGAGTTTACTTCCAAACCTGTTGTTGGATATCTGCTTCTCTATGGATGCTGGATCCCAACCTGATATTAGAGATCTTCTGCCTTATGAAGTTCAGCTCCAACATTTAGACTCAACCATGTTCCTGGGCATCTACTGCCCTATGCAGTTCGGCTCCAAGCCTCTTCGTGGAGATCTTACTGTATAAGACACCACTTCAGTCAACAACACAAGCTCAAACTAGACCAAAATATAGTGGATGGAACTAATACACATTAGCTATGATATACATCCAAATGAGTTTCTCAGTGCCATGTTCCCAATTAAATATTTACTCTGGAAATGAAATTAACATGAACTCTGGACAATCGTTTTGTCTTAGCAAAACAGTAATGTCACTAAAAACCATGACAAACAGACAAGACTCAACAGAATGTTTGTAATGCATGTCTGTCATCAACAATATGGAGTTATAAGATTTGCGACAATAAGATATACAAACAAAAAATGTCTGCCATCATGCCCATAATGAGCTTTTGCTAGTTCTGGTGCTACGTACAGTCGGGGTCTTAGAAAAACCCACAACAAGACAAACAACAACTTACATGCCTTCTTCACCATCAACGCGGCTGAACTGCAGGTGACGCAAAAATTACTGAGGCTTATATTGTTTTTTGTTTCCAAATAAACAAGACCCAAAAGTCAACTGAACTCCATTGGGAGAAGCTTAATTCTAGTCGATGAGCCTTTTGCCCCAGTGCCTTCATATTCATGAGTCTCCAGCACCAACTTAACCCACAACAAGGAGGGGATAAGGGTTATCCAAAATTGTGGGTGTCAGTAAAGGCATCAAGAGGGGTATTTAACACTCAGGTGACAAAGACAAACATATCGCCACCCCCCTTCGACTCTTAAACCTAGTGTTATTATTGTTTTTTTCTATACCCCATTTGTCAAACTCAAGGCCTACAGGCCAAATAATGTTCATTTTCTATTATTATCAACCCTTTTCACCCTGAACTACACTACAGTCTCCAGCATGCATTGCAACATAAAGTTCTTATCCCCTTTCTCTTACAATAACCTTCAGCGGTTACACAAAAAGAAAAGATGCTTGGTGTCCAGTTCAAACAAATAGGTGGTTTTAAAAAGCCTACCACTAAGAGACTTTTAAAGAGGTTTAGCAGTCATCCGCAGATAGTCTAATGTCTTTTATAAAACTGTTTTTGCTTTGCCATTGTAGTTTTGCCATATTTTGAATAAACAATGGCCAATTCCAATCACGTCTGGCAAAATGGTCAGTAGAAATCAAATAGATCCACAACTGGATCCTCTGGAGATTTTTTAATATGGCCAGCTTAGTGGTTGAGTTTGACACCCTGGTTCTATACCATGCATACATTTCATTTACATCACATTTTAACTATAATTCTATAGTTACATTAAGTTTAAATGAATTACTCTTCCAGTCGGTTTACATTTTGTATGGACTGGTTCGAATCTGAACTTTCTGCATTTTTCCAATTGTTTTCAATTACAATGATGACAAAAAATGTTTTTTTTTTCTTTCTGCAAAACAAGATTGCGTGCACAACAGTACGTTTAAAAAAAAGACTTCTCTTTTCGACTTTATACAAACATGGTATGAGTTCTAAGATTAGAGTCAGCACTTTCCACAGAACTTGCCTGCTTGTTTCAGTGAGCTACAACCTTCAAATAAAATTTCAACATGTTTTTATTATGGCCATCTATAGGAGAACCAAGTTCGGCATGCCCAAACAAATTCCACTGCTATTCCGAGTTCATCTCGAAAGGCCACTTTTGTTACAGATTCCAGAGCAGCTTTCTCCCTAGAGGCTAAATCAAAAGAGAAAAAAGACACTGAGCTAATGAAAAAACGCTGGGTAGGAGAAAAGAGGGGATAGGGAGAAACAGAGAAGAAAGGGAGGATGGAAAGATTGTGGGTGTTGCATAGGATAAAGCGCTGAATCCTGCTGATGTGAGTGTGAAGGAGAGGAGTTCTAATGTAAAACAGAGGTAATGAGGAGCAGCGAACCATCAACCACAGAAGAACAGAAGAACCATGTTGTCCTTTCAATAAATATCAAACCACCTTGAGAGCCACAGCCATTTTATGTCCGTTTTACCACCTTGGCTGTAAATATGTCTCAGTATGCGCTGATGTACAGGCTATATAAATATAATATACACGATGATGCAGACTCACTTTGCTCTGCTTTAAGCTGCTTTTCTCGCATCTCCAGCAGGAAACTTTCCCACAAAAGTAGAACAGTTTGTTGTAAAAGGTCTCTCAACGTTCCACTTTTTATGAGGCTTCTTTAAGTTGCTTTTCATTCGCCAGCTTCTTATTTGAATATTATTTTGTGAGGTTTTGCTATTCAGTTAAGTCCAAGATATTTTGCTGTTGAGAACTTAATACAATCAGTTAGTAAAGCACAAACTAACTAAAACTACCAGCATCTGCGTCATTATTTCTATACCGACATATTCCAATACCAGTTACTGGAATTTTCAGCACCTGAAAATTTATCTGTAACTTAAATTTCAAATGTAACTCAGCTTTGACTTAAGCTTGGACAGGCTTGGGAAACTTGGGAAATCCAGTTAGCCAGACAACTTAACCCAAAAGTCCAATAGAAAAGAGTCACATCCCTACTGGACATTTGAGAACCCCATTGCTTTTCAATTATTTCAGAATTTCTGTCTGTCGTTCTCATTTTACACTCTCTATTCGACCCCCCACCAACCCCACCCACTCCCACGTGGGAATGTGGCTTTGAACTTTAGCAGTGAGGTGGTCAGATGTGAAATGGCATGTGTCCCTTAACATGCCTTATAAGTCAGTTAGGGAACATCCGGAAAACTCATTTACCTCATAAAGGCACTTCTGGGAGTGTGAACCACACAGGGCTGAATGATTCGGGGAAAATCCGTAACTGTGGTTTTTCTGATTAACTCTGACTGAGACTTATACTGTATAAAACATTGTAAGTGAACTTTGGCCTAAAGGGCCCATGTCCATTTTTTAAATTAATTCCATTCATTTTTATATAATCACTTTCCAACCTCTCTCCATCCAACACTAAACAGGCTGTATAAGTTTCTGCGCCTTTCGGATTAATATATCACCTTAATCAAAAAACAAACCTCTAAAATAGGAACTTTACAGGAGAAGGAAAAAATCTACTCCACTTTTAATGTAAGTCAATGGAACCAGACTTTTTTCCAAGAATTTCTTTTTAGTCCATTCTGAGAAACATTAAAGTGAAAAATAATAGAAATCTGTAGAAGAAAAGAAACTAGAAATTGAGTTTCAGCACTTCTGTTTCCAAAAACTACACATTTTAATTTTGAATTATATACATTTAAACTTGCAACTACGCTGTAATTAAAACCGCAGCTCTTTAAGCTTAAAATTAGCCATTTTTTTTAAATAAAAAGTTTTTTGTAAAAACTTAAATCTTAAAACTTTCTCTGACCATCAGTGGAACAGCAGCTTTGTGTTTTCCATCTGCTTCTGGAAACTAAAAGAGAAAGGGAACAGTTTGTCTTTCACTGATTTTTTTAGTCATATTTTAAAAGGTTGTGTTTCTAAAGAAAACGCTGTTTTAAATTAGGCCTCTTCAGTGATGAGAGGGTCTAATGCTGGAGTGTGAATTCCCCCGATTACACACGCACTCGCTCACACTCACACAGACACACGCTCACACTCACACACACACACACACACACACTCTCTCTCTCTCTCTCTCTCTCTCTCTCTCTCTCTAAGCAGCTGGTATCCAGCTGCAAGTCTCGTCGTCAGCCTGAAACCGCCGCCTCGTCCTCTACGCCAAACGCTATATCCAGAATACCCAGACCTCTCTCTCTCTCTCTCCTCATTGTCTCCTCTTTCTCTCTCCCCTTCTCTCTCCTCATTGTTTCCTCTTTCTCTCTCCCCTTCTCTCTCCTCATTGTCTCCTCTTTCTCTCTCCCTCTCCCTCCCTGTCCCTCTTCATTGTCTCCTCTCTCCCTCCCTCTATCTCCCCTTCTCTCCTCATGGCCCCCCACCTCTGTCTCTCCTCATTGTCTCCTCTTTCTCTGTCTCCCTCTCCCTCCCCTCTTTCCCCCCTCTTTCTTTTCTCCTCTCTCCTCCTCCTCTTTTATCCTCTCCCAATTCCTTCTCTCTTCCTCTCTTCCCCCTTTCTTTTCTCCTCTCTCTCCACCTCCCCTCTCTTCCCCCCTTTCTTTTCTCCTCTCTCTCTCCTCCTCCTTTTTCCTTTCTCTTCCCCCTTATCTATTCTCCTCTCCCCTCTTTCCCCCTTTCTTTTCTCTCTCTCCACCTCCCCTCTCTCACTTCCTCCCTTTCTTTTCTCCTCCTCTCTTCCCCCTTTCTTTTCTCCTCTCTCCACCTCCCCTCTCTTCCCCCCTCTTTCTTTTCTCCTCTCTCCTCCTCCTTTTTCCTTTCGCCTCTCTCTTCTCCCCTTATCTATTCTCCTCTCCCCTCTCTTTCCCCCTTTCTTTTCTCTCTCCACCTCCCCTCTCTCACTTCCTTTTTCCCCCCTCTTTCTTTTCTCCTCTCTCTCCTCCTTCTTTCTCCTCTCTCTCTCTCCCTCTCCTCTTCCCCTCTTCCCTCCTTTCTCCCCCCTCTTTTTTTGTCCTCTCTTCCCTCTCTTCCTCCTTTCTCCCCTCTTTCTCGCTCTCTCTTCCCCCCTTATCTATTCTCCTCTCTCCTCTCTTTCCCCCTTTCTTTTCTCTCTCTCCACCTCCCCTCTCTCACTTCCTCTCTTTTTCCCCCTCTTTCTTTTCTCCTCTCTCTCCTCCTCCTTTCTCCTCCTCCCCTCTCTTCCCTACTTTCTCTCCCCTCTTTTTTTGTCCTCTCTTCCCTCTCTCCTCCCCCTTTCTCCTGTCTCTTCCCCCTCTCCCCCCCTTTCTTTTCTCCTCTCTCTCCTCCTTCCCTCTCTTCCCTCCTTTTCTCATCTCTCTCCTCTCTCTCTCTTCCTCTCTCTTTCCCCCTCTTTCTTTTTTCCTCTCTCCTCCCCCTTTCTCCTGTCTCTTCCCCCTCTCTCCCCCCCACTTTCTTTTCTCCTCTCTCTCCTCCTTCCCTCTCTTCCCTCCTTTTCTCATCTCTCTCCTCTCTCTCTCTCTTCCTCTTTCCCCCCTCTTTCTTTTCTCCTCTCTTTCCTCCTCCCTTCCCTCTATCTTCCTCCCCTTATCTCTTCTATTCTCCCCTCTCTTCCCCCTTAACTCTTCTCCTCTCCCCTCTTTCCCCCTTTCTTTTCTCCTCTCCCCACCTCTCTTTCCTCCCCACTCTCATCTCTTCTCCTCTCTCCCCTCCTCTTTATTTTCTCCTCTCTCTGTTCCCTCCCCTACTTCTTTTCTCCTCTCTTCCCTCCTTTCTTTTATCCTCTCTCTCCTCCTCTCTTTTCTCCTCCTCTCTCTTTTCTCTGGCTCTTTTATCTCTTCTCCTCTCTCTTCCCTCCTCTTTTCCCCTCTCTCCCCTCCTCTTTTTTCTCCTCTCTTCCTCTTTCCTCCCCTCTCTTTTCTCTCACTTCCCTTTCTTTTCCTCTCTTTCCTCCCTTCTCTTTTCTCTTCTCCTCTTTCTGTCATTCCCTTTACATCTCTTCTCCTTTCGCTCTCCTCCTCTTTTCTCCTCTCTCTCTCTCCCCTCTTTATTTTCTCCCCTCTCTCTTCCCTCCCCTCCTTCTTTTCTCCTCTCTATCCTCCTTTCTTTTATCCTCTCTCTCCTCCTCCTCTCTTTTCTCCTCCTGTTTTATCTCTTCTCCTCTCTCTTCCCTCCTCTCTCTCCCCTCCTCTTTTTCTCCTCTCTTCCTCTTTCCTCCCCTCTCTTTTCTCTCACTTCCCTTTCTTTTCCTCTCTTTCCTCCCTTCTCTTTTCTCTTCTCCTCTTTCTGTCATTCCCTTTACATCTCTTCTCCTTTCGCTCTCCTCCTCTTTTCTCCTCTCTCTCTCCCCTCTTTATTTTCTCCCCTCTCTCTTCCCTCCCCTCCTTCTTTTCTCCTCTCTATCCTCCTTTCTTTTATCCTCTCTCTCCTCCTCTCTTTTCTCCTCCTGTTTTATCTCTTCTCCTCTCTCTTCCCTCCTCTTTTCCCCTCTCTCTCCCCTTCTCTTTTTTCTCCTCTCTTCCTCTTTCCTCCCCTCTCTTCTCTCTCTTCCCTTTAATTTCCTCTTTCCTCCCTTCTCTTATCTCTTCTCCTCTTTCTGTCATTCCCTTTCCATCTCTTCTCCTCTCGCTCACCTCCTCCTCTTTTCTCCTCTCTCTTCCTCTCTGCTTGTCATGTTTCCTTCCTTCTCATCTCTTTTCCTCTCTCTCTTCCTCTTTATTTTCTCCCCTCTCTCTTCCCTCTCCTTCCTCCCCTCCTTCTTTTCTCCTCTCTTCCCTACTTTCTTTGATCCTCTCTCTCTCTTCCCTCTCCTTCCTCCCCTCCTTTTCTCCTCTCTTCCCTACTTTTTTATCCTCTCTCCTCCTCTCTCCTATCTCATCTCCTCTCGCTCTCCTCCTCTTTATTTTCTCCTCTCTTCCCCTCTCTTCCTCTCTTTCCTCCCCTCTCTTCCCTTTCTTTTCCTCTTTCCTCCCTTCTCTTAATTTTTCTCCTTTCTCATTCCCTTTCTATCTCATCTCCTCTCGCTCTCCTCCTCTCTCTCTTCCTCTCTCTGTTTGTCCTCCTTCCTTCCCTGTCATCTCTTTTCCTCTCTCTCCTCCTTTCTTTTCTCTTCTCTCTCTTTCATCTTTCTTTCTCTCCTCTAATTTTTCTTTCTCCCTCTCCTCTTTCTTTTTGTCCTCTTTCTTTCCCTTTCTTATCTCCTCTCTCTCTCACCCTTTCTTTTCTCCTCTCTTTTTCCTTGCCTCTCATCTTTTCCTCTCTCATCTCCTCTCTCTCTCATCCTTTCTTTTCTCCTCTCTTTTTCCTTGCCTCTCATCTTTTCCTCTCTCCTCTCTTTTCACTTCCCTGTCTCTCTCTCTTTTCATCTTTCTTTCTCTCTCCTCTAATTTTTCTTTCTCCCTCTCCTTTCTTTTTGTCCTCTTTCCTTCCTTCTCTCACTCTCTCTCTCCTTTCTTTAATTCCCTTTACATTGCTTCTCCTCTCATCTTTCTTTCTCTCCTTTTTTCTTTCTGTCTCCTCTCCCTTTCTCTCTCCCCCCCTCTCTTTCAATCTTTCTCTTTCCTTCCCTCTTATCTCTTCTCTTTCTTTCATTCCCTTTACATCTCTTCTCCTCTCTCATCTTCCTTTCTCTCTCCTCTCCTCTTTTTTCCTTTCTCCTCTCTCGTTCCCTCCTTCTTTCTCTCTCTCTCCTCCTCTCTTTCCTTCCCTCTCATCTCTTCCTTTCATTCCCTTTTCATCTCTTCTCTCTCTCTCCCTCCTTTTCTCATTCGCTTTTCCTCTCTCTCCTCTCTTCTTCTCTTTCTTTCATTCCTTTTCTGTCCCATTTCCCTCCTTTTCTCTTTCTCTCTTCCTCTCTCTCCTCTCTTCTTCTCTTTCTTTCATTCCTTTTCTGTCCCATTTCCCTCCTTTTCTCTTTCTCTCTTCCTCTCTCTCCTCTCTTCTTCTCTTTTTTTCATTCCTTTTCTGTCCCATTTCCCTCCTTTTCTCTTTCTCTCTTCCTCTCTCTCCTCTCTTCTTCTCTTTCTTTCATTCCTTTTCTGTCCCATTTCCCTCCTTTTCTCTTTCTCTCTCTCCTCTCTTCTTCTCTTTCTTTCATTCCTTTTCTGTCCCATTTCCCTCCTTTTCTCTTCCTCTCTCTCCTCTCTTCTTCTCTTTCTTTCATTCCTTTTCTGTCCCATTTCCCTCCTTTTCTCTTTCTCTCTTCCTCTCTCTCCTCTCTTCTTCTCTTTTTTTCATTCCTTTTCTGTCCCATTTCCCTCCTTTTCTCTTTCTCTCTTCCTCTCTCTCCTCTCTTCTTCTCTTTCTTTCATTCCTTTTCTGTCCCATTTCCCTCCTTTTCTCTTTCTCTCTCTCCTCTCTTCTTCTCTTTCTTTCATTCCTTTTCTGTCCCATTTCCCTCCTTTTCTCTTCCTCTCTCTCCTCTCTTCTTCTCTTTCTTTCATTCCTTTTCTGTCCCATTTCCCTCCTTTTCTCTTTCTCTCTTCCTCTCTCTCCTCTCTTCTTCTCTTTCTTTCATTCCTTTTCTGTCCCATTTCCCTCCTTTCCTCTTTCTCTCTTCTCTCATCTTCCTTTCTCTCTCCTCTCCTCTTTTTTCCTTTCTCCTCTCTCGTTCCCTCCTTCTTTCTCTCTCCTCCTCTCTTTCCTTCCCTCTCATCTCTTCCTTTCATTCCCTTTCCAACTCTTCTCTCTCTCTCTCCCTCCTTTTCTCATTCGCTTTTCCTCTCTCTCCTCTCTTCTTCTCTTTCTTTCAGTCCTTTTCTGTCCCATTTCCCTCCTTTTCTCGTTCTCTCTTCTCTCATCTTCCTTTCTCTCTCCTCTCCTCTTTTTTCCTTTCTCCTCTCTCGTTCCCTCCTTCTTTCTCTCTCTCTCTCTCCTCCTCTCTTTCCTTCCCTCTCTTATCTCTTCTCCTTTCTTTCATTCCCTTTCCATCTCTTCTCTCTCTCTCCCTCCCTCCTTTTCTCTTTCTCTTTTCCTCTCTCTCCTCTCCTCTCCTCTCTCTCTCTGAATACGAGCTGTAAAAATGAACCACAGCACATCAACCTGAGGTCTCAAATCAATCAACTTCAACTTTCGAATGTCAGAATTGATGCCATAATATTCCATAAAACTGACATGTATCTGTGATTCTGCAGATGCACTACATACTTCACACTTTGTTTATACATGTTAATAAAATCAATTTTTATTGCACATCATACAGAATTACGGCATTTCTTCCTGTAGGGTCTCAAACACCGTAACATCTATAACAAGCAGGCATGATTTCACCACAGCAGCCCAGCGTAACGAACATTATTATTCCACTGATTTTTCACAGAACTTTTACAGAATTCAGTCACGAAGATGTAAACAATGTCAATCAGAGCACTCAGATCTCTTTACAGTGATGGGAACCAGGTCAACCTCAAACAAAGTCATCTGATTTACGCTCCAAAAACACCAGCGAACCAACATCTGTCAGTTTTTATGCTGATATGGTGAAAAAAAAAAGTGCTGTTTGAAAAGCCGACCTTAGCTGGCTAAGGGAGCGCATCCTCCACGCTGGAGCATCTGAAGAGGAAACGCGTCAGCTCACCGGATGAAGAAGATTCATCTTGGTAAGATAGCTGTACTAGCAAGCTAATGCTAACATCAAAAGCCATCCTACCTCTTGTTACAAGCTGTAACATCTATTTATAAATGCACGTTCTCTGGTATCGTTAATGGAGGTTGAACGGAGGAGCAGGCACCTATTATTCACGCCGACCCTGTTCACTTCCCAAATAACGCTTACGGTTTTAAACACTGCATGTTTTTGCTCATTTTGCTCTTTACTGTACTTTGTGTTTCTGGAATAGATTACTTTACCTCTGGGATTAATAATGTGATCTACCTACATTATATTTCCAAAAGTTTTGGAGGGGGGATCATGGTGTGGGGTTGTTTTTCAGGAGTTGGGCTCGACCCCTTAGTTCCAGTGAAAGGAACTCAAAGCTTCAACACCAAGAGATTTTGGACAATTTCACGCTCCCAACTTTGTGGGAACAGTTTGGGGACGGCCCCTTCCTGCTCCAACCAATGACTGCACACCAGTGCTCAAAGCAGGTCCATAAAGACACAGATGAACCAGTTTGGTGTGGAAGAACTTGACTGGCCTGCACAGAGTCCTGACCTCGACCTGACAGAACACCTTTGGGATGAATTAGAGTGGAGACTGTGAGCCAGGCCTTCTCGTCCAACATCAGTGTCTGACCTCACAAATGCGCTTCTGGAAGGAATTCCCATAATCACACTCCTAACCCTTGTGGAAAGCCTTCCCAGAAGAGTTGAAGCTGTTATAGCTGCAAAGGGCTCACATCATATTAAACCCTATGGATTAAGAAGGGGATGTCACTTAAGTTCATACGCGTGTGAAGGCAGACGAGTGAATACTTTTGGCAGTATAGTGTATCTGTGACTAAAAAATTTCATTTGAGATGAGCAGGAGTGCTGAGCCAGAACCTACCCCTGTTAGTAAGATCACAGCAAATAAAACGAATCCTAGAACTGAAAAAGAACGTTAATTTCATTAATATTTTCTCTGCATTTCTTTTTGTTTGACCGTCTCTTCGCATGTGACTGACTGGCTGCTTGAGCACCAAGAGCCGCTGAGTTGGAGAAAAATCTCAGTAATTACAGGAGCCCAGCGGAGCAGAGTGGAGGCAGGGGTGGAGGGCCGGGGGGGGGGGGGGGGGGGGGGGGGGTATATAGTGTGGTGGGTAGTTGGCTTGAGTCCACGCCGGACGGGAGAAGGGAAGTTATTCGTGCTCAGCCAGGAAGTAACCCCATTTCCTGAAATCGCTGTACTGCAGCAAGCGCCCTACATTCTGTAAACTCTTAAGCACCCCCCACTACCCACCCACCCCACCACCCAATCCCTCCTCGCCCTCTTTAACAAGACACGGCCTGTAATTACACACCAAAGCGCCGAATACGTTTACAGACAAAGAAAATGCACAAACAAGCTAGAAAATATGGCCAGTTAATGACAGACTCTGTCTAATGAGGGAGGAATCCTGGCTAATTTGCTGAAATCTCGAGCTTAACAGCATTCCAGACAGGTTTTCACTGACAAGACTCAAAAAAGCACAGATCTTTTCAGACGGACCACTTTCACTTGCTTCATCTGCTGAACGCCACTTCCGCCTTCAGCGTCAAAGGGAGGCATTAATAGAGCACAAAGAACGCAAATGGCACAAGTCTTGACGCACAAACAGCAGGTGAACTTACACTTTCATCACATCATTCAGCAGCTGCGCTAAACTCTCTGAGCACCTCAATGACAATACACCGCACAAAATCAACACCAAACAAGGGCGTAACGCTCTCCACCAAGTCCTTCACCAAATAACGGCAAATGTTCTCTACCAGCCAAGATTCTTAGCCAACCAAATGCCAAAACTCTCCAAACAAACATCAAGGTTGTCTGCCAAGCAAACTTGCACCCTGTGCAATATTCTTCACTGAACAAACATCAAATGTTCTTCACCGTGTTTAAATCCAAGGCTCTCCTCAAGCTAAGTGCCACATTCTCCACCAAACAAACAGCAAGCTTGTCCATTTACACTTTCAGCACATCATTTAATAGTTTACTTAAGCTCTCTGAACACCGCAACACCAATATATCACACAAAATAAACAACAATCAGGGCCCAATGCTCTCCGCCAAACAAAAGCCTAGACCTTCACCAAATACGGGACAATGCTCTCTACCAGCCAAGATTCTTAGCCAACCAAATGCCAGGTTTCTCCAAACAAACATCAAGATTGTCCACCAAGCAAACTTGAACATTGTTCACAAAGTTCTCCATCTATCAAACACCAACAGTCTCCAAGAAGAAAATACATTCTCCCTTAACCAATCCTCAGCCTTCTCCACCAAACCAACAATTCTCCACCAATGAAGTGCCAACATTTTCCATCAGCCGCCATAATTGCCAAACAAACTGAGAAGCCAAATGAATTGGTGTGAATGGGGGTTTTTTAGACACTCATTTAAATCAAACCCATTTAAAGAACAACAGAGCGTTCATGTTTCCTGGAGAACGTTGGGTCTTTATGAAATGGGGCTTTCAGAACAGGCAGCACAGCGGATCGGATCGCACCACCTGCGGTACAGCTCAGTAATCTCCACACTCGCGGGTTTAAGCCTGGCCTGAGACAATCACTCCGTTAATGAAGATCCTCCACTGAAAACCGTCCCCACGAGGCCATTTACACCGCGGCTGGGGATTACCACACTGCTCTGCAGCAGGAATGCAGGACATTTTAATTCCCTGTTAATTTGCTAACCTGCTCAACAGGGCAGACACAAGGCTCCTAATCCTCAGATTTAACAAGCCTCAACAGCTCTCGCTCTCCCACCCCCTCTCTCTCTCTCGCTCTCTCTCTCTCTCCAGTCTCACAGCTCCCACCGAGCCGGTGCACGCCTTAACCCGACACCACTCCAGGCATTGTTCTGCGGCCTGAGGGCTTTTAGCCTCGATTTCCAGATGACAGTATTGCCTTGAGAAACTGAAGCATGCCAATGGAAGCCCTCCCATTTGGGGAAGTACAGCATGTTTCAACACCATTTTTTCTAGCACATCAGAACAACCACAAGGCACAATCTTTCACCATCCAGCTCACACACTGAAACAATACTGACTCCAGGCGTCACTGCTGAACTCATGATGGATGGGACTAGAGAGAACTGCAGTTTCCCACTTGTCTAGGGCCCAATCCCATTTCTTATTTTTACCCCTACCCCTTGTTTTTAAGCGTCATTTTGGCCCTTGGAATTGAGCTACACGAGTTGGTGGTTGACATATTCTGTACAAAATGAGGCCCTCAAATAAAAGAGCATCACTTCATTAACAGCTACCAGCGCCGCTCTGTAGGCGACCCTGCCCGTCTGCAGGGACAGTAGAGGAGGGGAAAGTTCAGCTCCTCACTGCTCAAATGCCTTTAAAGAGGGGGGCAATTATTTATTATCAAACACCTCTAATTCTTAAGTGATATGAAACTGAAGTCAGATATTCTCCAGGTTCTCGTGCGAATTTTCCCGCTCCACCTTAAGTGGAGTAGCAGTTCGGCACTTTAGGCATCAGAACTGCTGGACTATGGATAGTTAACGAGACATTAGCACATTATTAGTGATTTTTTATGCTTGTTATGAAGAAAACGACCATAATATACTGAAACAACAATATACTAACAAAATGCAGTGGTCACTGCCATTTTCGATGGAGAAAAATCTCACATTTGTGGGTTTCTTTGGTCTCTCGCTCAGCCGTCTTGCTGTTTTTCTATTTTTCTAATAACACTCTGTTTGGATTGTGTCTCTGAAAAAGCTCTGTTTCAAGGACCGTGTAGCCCAAACACTTCACCCTACCCCTCTATCTCAGCTAAACTCGGGACACCCTGCCCATAGACGTGAACGCGGAAAACGGAGGGCTAAGGGCTCAGTGGCAGGGGCAAGTGGTGAAATGGGACTGGGCCTCTATCTACCCTGAGTAAAGAGTGAGCTGACGCTCACACAAGCCAGCATTTCTCTGCACTGTTGACCTTTCACAAATAAACAATATACTGTAGCAGTTCGCTCTGGTTCTATACAAAACCATGAACACTCAAAGAAACCTTTGCATGGGTTCTTTGCATCACCAAAGGGTTCTTCAAACGGACTCACGCTGTGCTACAGATGGTTGTATATATCACCCACAAGGGTTTTTCTGTTGTTATGGTGTAAATCTTGTAATAGTAGAAGATCTGGGTGCTACATAGAACCCTTTTCCATTTAGACCCGTCTACAGGACATTTTCCATCAATCTGAAGAACCCTTTCGTGATAGAAAGAACGCTTTAATCATGCAAAGGGTTCTTCGCATGTTCAGGGTTCTATATAGAACCATTTTCTTTAGTAAAAGAACCCTTAAAGCACCAGCTTTTTAAAGAGTGTAGGGTCTACAAGACGAAAGTCTTTATGCAGTGGTCATCAATGTGCCTCACTCTGGCTGCACTGCAAAGTTTGATTGTCTCTGATTTCTAACCCGTTAGATAAACAGAAGAGAAGACAGAGGTTTTATATCACTTTAGTGTCCAAATCTAATGCAACAGCCACCAGAACCATACAAAAGCAATGCAAAGCGATAATTTACAGTACGCTACAATAAAGTGCAATATGCAGCACTGTGTCAACCCCACATACAGAAGTCAAATAGAGATATATGACGCTAGCCATCAACCATCAACACGCAAATTATTGCCTTTTTTGTACTGCCACCACCAAAATTTGAACTCATTATCTCCTGATGATGGGACAAAAAAGTAGACTCAACATTACATTTAACACGACAGCAATACAGGCTGATCTGATTAATCTGAACACACAACACGTCGGTATGTAATCCATATTAAACACAACCAAACTAACCTTTTAGCATAAGAATTATCCAAAGTTTTGTCCCTTAAAAACATTACCAGCCAGAATATGTTCATATCGCCGAGGCCCTGATAGAGAGATGCAAAAGAACTGGGCAATCACACAAATTTATTAATAAATAAATAAATAAATAAATTCAATATATCAGCTAATTAGCAAGCCTCTGCAAAGTGTAAGGAGTGTTGTGTAAGGTGTGTTATCCCTGATAAGGCGTTGCTGGGACACTGCTAAAGGACCCCAGGTGGTTGCTAAGGTGTTTCCAGGCCATCACTATGGTCTCCCAGGTGGTTGCTAATTGCTACAGTATCCCAAGTGACTACTAAGGTGATGCCTTGGCCTTTGCTTTTAGGGGACTCCTAAAATTGTATTTGCAGTTATCACAGATGGTTGTTAAGGTGTTGCTAAGGTGTCCCAGGTGGTATGCCATTATGGTGTTCCAAGTGGTTGCTGGAGTCCAAAGTGACTGCTAAAGTGTTTCTTGGTATTTGCCATTATACCAGATGCTGGCTAAGGTGTTGCTAGGGCACTGCTAAGGTATTCTAGGTGGTTGCTAAGGTGTCTCCATGGTAACCCCAGGTGGTTTCTAATTGCTACGGTATCCCAAGTGACTGTCAAGGTGTTGATTGGTATTTGCTGTTATCCCAGATGGTTGGTAAAGTGTTGCTAGGGTACTGCTAAGGTATCCCAGGTGGTTGCTAAGGTGTTTTCAGGCCATTACTATAAGAACAATAAGTAAAACAATTGCACACCCACTCTTAGCTGCCTGATGCACTGTCTGAATGGAGCTGCCTCTGTTTGTGTTCTGCTTCATAATCTCTCAAGCAACACTTCCACTGGAGAACCATAAGCCACCTTCTAATACCGTTACACCACAAGGAAACCCAGAGGCAAACACAACTCAAACAGCTTCTACCACTTCCAACTGCTGAGGAGTTTACTGAAATGTAATTATACAAAGTGCTTCTAACTGCATCACAGTTAGAATTTTACTGCATAACCACATAAAACAATTAGACGTTTGATGTCAAAAGTAAAAAAAAAACCCTGCTTATAATTCTGTTTACATAATTATATCGGCCGATACACAGTGGGGTGCAAAGTCTAAGAGTGCTGATGAAAATGCTTCGATTTGGTATTCTGTTCCATTTTAATGCAATTTTTAAAATATGCAAATTATATTATCAGCATAACAAATTGATTGAAAATACAATCCTTTAAATATTTACATAAATTTCAGAGTTTCACAGTATTCGATACATCATTCGCTTTAACGACCGTGTGCAACTCCACAAGCCTCTGACGACCTGCTCAAATCCACATACTTTTTCTGGCTTGAGGCTTTAACACTATACGTGCTGTGCCAGACTGCCAGTCTTTAGTGGTTATGATGTCACAACGTACGGCTGTTTGACTGCTTTTGACTGGACCAACTCCTCCACAAGCAGCTCACGTACTCCAAGTTAGTGGTTTTAATTGTTCCACTCAAACCTTAAGACAACTACAGGCTATAATTAGCCATAATAACATGCTATAATTGAAATTGCAGCTCTTGCAATTTGAAAATTGCACTCTTTCAAATTGTAATCTGACATAAAAATGATTCATATTCAGCTCTAGATAGAAGCTGTGCACAATCATGAATATTTACAAATATTTATTCAACTCTAAAACGTTCAGTTATTTATTGTGAAGCTTAAACGTTAAGAAACATTTTCAGTGTTGTCTCGAACTGTATAACTGTATAATTTGGAGCCACTTTAAAGGGGAATGCCATTCATTCTTTTTTTACATTTCTGCATAATTCAACTGCTGAGATGTAAACAAAGTCATTCAGAGTGGTTTTTACGTAAAGTGCAGAGAAAGCTGCAAACTAGGTTTCTTAGCACTGGTGGTGACAAGAACCAGGGATCATGGTGTCCACAACACAAACATCACCATTTCTTCCCATCCAAAATGACCAAATGCAACGATTACTGTAAAATAGAAGTAAACCTGAAACAAATCTATTTATTTAAGGGACTATTTAGCCTTAGAAACACCCTGCGTGTATAATTTGATCTCAAAAATACTATAAAACAATGTCTCAGGCAACAAACAGCGCATTTATAACCCTTGATAGTAATCTCTTTCTGTGAAGGAACTTTTAGAGGCATTAAACCCCTCAGACATCTGGTTCCTATGACCAACACTGAACAACTCTTAGTCAGTAAGAATGACTTATCAGCTTAATTATGCAGACATTTTGAAAAATCAGTGGAATTCCCCCTTAGAACTGGCATTGGCTATAAAGCTGTCATATCGGTCCGGCCCTGGATTGCAGTGCCAGAATACTTTCCAGTCCCAGAGCACAAGCAGAGCTAGCGATGCTCCAGCGGCTGAACCCGGCGCCGCGGCCGCCAGTGGGTGGAAGCACGGGTCAGTAATGCTGCAGCGTAGGACGTCCCACAAGCAGCCCGTTGTCCTCGGTGCAGTGGGAGTCTGCGGTGGAGAACTCGCATTTCACACCAGAGAGAGCTGCGCCTCGCCGGGGAGGACAATGAGGCGAGTTTTCCCTGCACACGCAGCGCCGTCCGACCAGAGTAAATACATGCAACCGGTAATGACCCACGCAGAGGGGTCAGCTGAGTGTCGTGTGCCGCAGAAAAGAGCGAAAAAGATAGAGAGATGGAGAAAAGGTGCATTGAGTTAAACACCTCTGGGAATGATATTCAATACGGCGCAGAAAGAAACAACATTGTCTGAGCAGCACAATGGCCAGGGCGCAGCTCGAGCTGTGTGTGTGTGTGTGTGTGTGTGTGTGTGTGTGTGTGTGTGTGTGTGTGTGTGTGTGTGCGCGCAGGATAGGAATGCGAAACACCAACAGCAGCATTCCAGCCGCTTCTTGCCGAGCCTCCAGTCACTGCCTCGTTTTTCTTCTGTGAAAACTCTTCTGTGCCTCAGTCACCAGGTCTGCCTAATGCATGTGGAGCATAAGTCACATGCAAACATCGCTATGGCAACACGCGTACTTCTGAATGAAAAGGCCTGCGAGAGCTGCATTGGTGCTGCTACATGCTGTGACCGTGATACGCCTCGCCATACTAAAAATGCACGGATCTATAATGACTCAGGGTTAAAGGGCCCATTTCCTATCATTTTAGTTTAGTTTTTTTAGTGACATCACAATTCAAAATGTCCCATTTCCTGCAGATGAGTTTCCAAACAGACTGTATTTTCACAAATGACATCAAAGTTACTTAAAAAAGAAAAAAAAGAAGGAAAGTTTATTTTCCAACGATATTTGCTCTTTTAAAAAAATCGCACTGATCAATAATGTGTTGTGATTAAAGGGCCTGTCCTACATGTTTCTTGCTGTTTTTTAGTGACATCACAATTCAAAGCACCCCGTTTTGTGCCAATTAGTTTCCATTTAGACTGTATGGATTGGCGAGTACTTTAACTGTACTTTAACAATGTTTACATACGACACCAAACTTAAAGGAAGGGTCAGTTTTCCTTGACATGGGCCCTTTAAAATTAAGTTTAAAGGAAGGGTGGAAAGATTAACTGGTTTTATATCAAAATCACAAGTTTGGAAGAATTTTATAATAAATTTTATAAAATTTATAATCGCAAGAGCTGCAATTTTTATTATAGTCTTATCTATTATCAACAACACTGACGCAATGTGAGTTTTAAGTAGGGAAATTTTACAAAATTTACATGAAGCTTAAGAACTGCTGTGACATCATAACCACAGTAACTGGCAGACTGGCACACTGCATTAACAGTTCAAGTCTCCAGCCAGAAAACACAAACGCTGGTCTTTTAGCCAAAAAGGGCCCTTAACTCAATTTATACCTCAATTATAAACAAACACAATTTTAAAACAATGACCATATTGGTCAGAAAAATCACAAACCGATACAATTCTGCGAAAATCGTTCAGCCTTATTTAAAGGGCTCATATGCTACATTTTTCCTGTACATCATTTGGTGCAATATTTCTTCCCTAAAAACCATTAATGATCTCATTGTGTGGTTTGATGTACCAGTAATAATTAATTAGGCCGTCTGTAGGCCATTAAGACACATATATGCAAATGAGCTCTGTACTGACTGGCAGCTGTGCTTCATTTAAAAATCAGCACAGGCTGAAACACTCCTTTTAACTTCACTGTGAATGGGCAGGACTAAACTGCCCATAAGCTGAGTTATTTGTAAACGAGTGGCTTTCTGTGACATCACATACTAAATTAGAAGAGAGTGTTTTTACATCTTAGTTTCTATTATTATATGAAACTTTATTTCAAAATCATAAGAAAATATGCGTTTGTACAAGATGAGCCTTTTAAACATTTTCGGCGTTATTTTCTCTTATGACCTCACTGTGTAGGCTGATGGACCAAAAATAATAATTCCTTTGAACAGGCGGATATTTATGATTATGAGACGTCACAAAAAACAAACTTAAAACAGGACCTTTCTGTGGTTAGCCTTCATACAGACTGTGTGGACAGGGGAACCACCGGGATATGTTAAAAGGCATTACCATACTACATCAAAAAATGTGTGTGTGTGTGTGTCACTGCTGTCAGATCAAAATCTTGCATCTCCAAAATAGTAACATTACAGAAGAAAGAAAAAAAACAGAGGTTACTTTTGATGCAAGTCAATGGAACCAGACGTCAGATGTCATTTTGGATCATTTCCTTCAGTCCATTCATCATAATATTTATACACAATGTACACACACACACACACACACACACATATATTGTGTATATGTGTGATTGATATAACATTGGCCCTTTAAAGACTGACCTGCACTACTTTAACCAAAATAATTTTGCTGGATTACATAAATAACTAAAAAACTCCAGTGGAGCAGCGACTGGTCAGGACACTCACTGCATCCCTGTCCCTGGTAAGAGAGCTCATTTGCATATTGTATACTGCACATACTGCAAAAGCCCATATCACAATAACGATTAACAAACAATAAGTTGCAGCCCTTCTCAAAAATCTGGGTTAAACCGGCCACATCAGCGTCACGACTGGCAACTTATAACGCCGCTCATGTTCGAGAAGCAGTTGAGCTGAGATGAAGAACACAATGAAAGCAGCAGGGAAGTGGAAACTGCAGGCAAAACAAACAGAACGAACACAGCTCGACTGAGAAAACCCACTTCCCAGCATTCGGGGTTAATCAGAGTAAAGAATAAGGCTCCATCAGAGTATTTATTGTGACTGAAAGGCAAGGAACATTTGCATAGCACAACACTGACAGGAAAAAAAAACATTTTTCTGTTCCTGAGCAGGAAGCTAAAGCAGAATTAAAATCTGATTCTCGTTTTCACTTCTGAGATTCAGGGGGAAAAAGGCTTTTCATTCTTGCTCACTTCAAAACCCGCCTAGCTTTTTCCTCTGCACACAGAATCTGATCTGAATTTAACCTTTCAGCATAACATCTACATCTAGAGTCCCTGTGTGGAGACATCCTGGAGAAGAAGTCCAACCTGGCAGCACTGAGCGTTCTGGAAAGCACCTTGAGAGGATCACGAAACGCACAAAGACATTTTGGGTCCAAACCTGCAGAGACCTGGAAAGAAACACCCCTAAAACACACCTGCTGACGACTGAGAGGCCTTGGAAAGCACTGAACACCACTTAGTCTGAAATTCTGTCTATGATCTCAATGAACTAGTACATACAGCATGGCATAGGTGTCCAAATACTTTTGGCACCTCTATATTTCTAACACACACAGAGGTTCGGTTTCCCAAACAGGGATTAAGCCACCAGTGTCTAAGTGTCTACCCTCTAGCTTTCAGTAAGGCAGGCTTTAGAGACATTAAAGGGCCAATATGTAAAAATCCTTGCCTTGTAAATTTTCCTTTTATGATATTTGTGTGGATTTATGCACCACAATAGACATTCTTCCAACTTCTCCATATCTGTTCAAGCTCAACAGGATGGTTTCCTTCACTGTGCTTTTAAAACTGATGTATGTAAATGGGTTTTATTCTGATTTGAGCTTTGTTCTGATTGGCTGCCCTTGTCCAAAAGCAGCACTGGCTAAAGCACTCCTTATAGCTTCAGGATGGGCAGGGCCAAATTACTACAGGCCAAACAGGCAGATATACAGTTGTATGCCAACATTTTGTCTGGTCAATTTACATTTTTCTATTGTTTATTTGCTAAATATAACATATTGGGGAAAACACATGTTATTTATATTTATATTTATATTTATATATATATATATATATATATAATTATTATAATTATTATTATATTATTGGTTTCCCCAATGCCATAAACCCACCAAATTAATAGAAACTTACCATAAAATGGCATAATTAGGTTTCTACCCTGTAGAGAACATGCCAACTTACTTTTATGTTTTTTTACAAAAAATGTCATTTGACCTCGAGGGGTCTTCAAACGCTTGATTGTCATCACATTAACGGGGAAATTTAACCCGTCCGTGCAGCGAAACACCACATACACACAGCCACGCTTGCCCAGAGCGGCGGGCAGCCCTATCCACAGCGCCTGGGCAGCGGCTTGGGGTTAGGCGTCTCGCTCAAGGGCACATCAGTCACATACTGGGGTTCGAACCGGCGACCTTCCGGTCACAGGGCTGGTGCCCTACCCTCCAGCCCACGACTGCCCCCTGGACAACGGCTTTCAAATGGGCTGGCACAGAAAACCCCAACAGCATTTACATCAAAACATTTTACTCCCATAAGTGAGAGAAAATTTTCTCTGCGATATCTGGTTCCTCTCACCACCACGGTCATCCATTCTGACTTGAGGTGAAACGGAGCACTTCCAATCAAACCACTGCACGTCTGCTTGAACCTTAACCAGGCTTTTAGAATTTTGGTGGAGCTGCCCTTTGAACCGAGCCCCGCACTACACTTTCCTTTCTCTGTGGGTTTTCCATTAAGAGCGCTATACGTCTGAACCCACACACACACACACACACACACACACACACACCTAACACCCTCACAACACACACGACCCCCAATACACAAACACACACACACACATCAAACACACGCACGCGCGCGCACACACGCGCCAGCCATGCTTACGGCCTGCTCTGGCCAACATCTGGGCAGCGGTGCGAAACTCCCGAACCGCTGAACTCGGACCTCTTCAAAACACACGGATAAAGGCGAATTAGTACTAGATATGTTCCTACACGCTTCACAGGGTGTTCTCCAAGGGTTCTTCAGTAAACGGAACGGTTCAACTTAGAGCCTTGAGCTCTTAATAGAAGTTTCTTTGCGGGCTTCAACTGCTCTCTGCATGGCTAAAAGGTTCTTCAGACTGATGGAGAACGTGCTATAGATGGTCCTAAGCATGGTTCTTCCACTGTTACAAGCTGAAGATCGTGACAGCAGAACCACTGTTGGGGCTACTTCGAAAAAGGTTCCACACACAACACGCGAAAGAGCTGAAACGGTTCCATACAGAGCTAGAACCACTGCTTGTACTAAAGAACCCTTAAAGAACCACCTTTTTCTAAGCGTGCACCTACTGAGCCTCCACAGGTCTCGGGGTGCTGCACAGCAGCGCTGCTGGTCTGAGAGGAGCTTCGTGTCGGCTCAGAGGGAAAGTGCAGCCCATGAAGTGGAAACGCAGCGATGCAGCGATGCAGAGCGGGGCTGGAGCTCCACAGGCTGCAATGCTGGCTGCATCAGTGCGGCTGCCGCACCGGCCAGGCTAGAAAAAGCGAAGATGCCGAGTCGCGCGAGCCGAGCGTTCAGACCCTTTAAGCAGAAAACGCGGACAGTTCCTCGTCGAAGGACTCACCGTATGACAGCTGGAGCCAGCTGAGAGCGAGGAAGGCGACTCTGCCCGAGGAGAAGCGGGGAAATCCACCCATATTTTCTGTAAAATCCACATATAAGTCAGAGTCGCGAGCGCGCGTCTGCGTGCTGCCTTTTCTCAGCGAGGTCCCCTCGAGTCAGCCTCGAGAGCGGCGCGAGCCGAAAAAAACTCCTGAAAAACAAACAACACCGAAGCTCTCACAGGTCTCGGAGTGGCGGCGGTCAGCACATACATCCATATAACTCGAGAAAACTTCAGCTTTTCCCCTCCTTTACCTCCTCGAGTCGAGCTGAGGTGTGACTCGCTGCCACTCGCTCGCGCAGTCTCTCTCTCTCTCTCTCTCTCTCACTCTCTCTCTTCCCCACCACGGCCGCTGCACCGCTGTCGCAGGCGAAGGTGTTCATCCGCACAAGTCGCTGGCGAGTGAAATAGTTCGAGATGCTTTCGGCGAAAAAAGTCTTTTCCTATCCGCCACGGAGAGGAATTCGCGACTCGCTCGACGAAACAGCCCCAGCAAACATTTATCGTGAAGTTTAATCTCACCTCGGTGTCGAGATTTCATCGTCCGACCCAGCGTGTGTGTTTTTTTTTCATTCCTCTGCGGAGGAATTTTCACTTATTTTCGGGCTTCGTATGACTCAAATTTAACCCCTAACTTTTCTCTGTCGTATGTTTTTCCTTCCCCTGTTGACGTTATTCCGCAAGCCTCCCACCCTTTCTCCGAAGTTTGGATTGATTTATTCTCCCAGCTTCTTCTCTTCGCTGCTCTCGTCTGAACGCTGTTTCGAAAGGGAAGATGATGTTAGCAGACAGATGAAGGTTGACGTCAAAACACACAACGTCGAAAACGACGAGAGCGCGCGCTGATTTTGGTTTATTTACACTTGAGTTGAGACGAAAAGATGTAAAAAAGTACTGAGCGAATTTACAGTGTAGGGTTCCAACGTTTGGAGTCAACAATATAGAACCAAACTGGGTGTAGAGAGATGTACAAGGGTTCTTTAGTCCAGGGAGTGACTCTATTTGGAACCATGATTGCTATACAGAACCGTTCCCTCCCCTAAGAACCCTTGTACCTCTCTGTAGCCTGTTTGGTTCTTCTACTGTTACGACGTCAAGCTTTCAACAGTAGAAGAACCCCTTTTGGTGCTATACAGAACCATTCCCTTCCCTAAAGAACCCTTGTACCTCACTCTGTAGCTTGTTTGGTTCTACTGTTACGACGTCAAGCTTGCAATGGTAGTAGAACCCTTTTTGGTGCTATACAGAACCGTTCCCTTCCCTAAAGAACCCTTGTACCTCTATCTGTAGCCTGTTTGGTTTTCTACTGTTACGACGTCAAGCTTTCAACAGTAGAAGAACCCCTTTTGGTGCTATACAGAACCATTCCCTTCCCTAAAGAACCCTTGTACCTCACTCTGTAGCTTGTTTGGTTCTACTGTTACGACGTCAAGCTTTCAACAGTAGAAGAACCCCTTTTGGTGCTATACAGAACCGTTCCCTCCCCTAAGAACCCTTGTACCTCTCTGTAGCCTGTTTGGTTCTTCTACTGTTACGACGTCAAGCTTTCAACAGTAGAAGAACCCCTTTTGGTGCTATACAGAACCATTCCCTTCCCTAAAGAACCCTTGTACCTCACTCTGTAGCTTGTTTGGTTCTACTGTTACGACGTCAAGCTTGCAATGGTAGTAGAACCCTTTTTGGTGCTATACAGAACCGTTCCCTTCCCTAAAGAACCCTTGTACCTCTATCTGTAGCCTGTTTGGTTTTCTACTGTTACGACGTCAAGCTTTCAACAGTAGAAGAACCCCTTTTGGTGCTATACAGAACCATTCCCTTCCCTAAAGAACCCTTGTACCTCACTCTGTAGCTTGTTTGGTTCTACTGTTACGACGTCAAGCTTTCAACAGTAGAAGAACCCCTTTTGGTGCTATACAGAACCGTTCCCTTCCCTAAAGAACCCTTGTACCTCTCTCTGTAGCCTGTTTGGTTCTGCCACTGTTATGACAACAAGCTTGCAACGGTAGTAGAACCCTTTTTGGTGCTATACAGAACTGTTCCCTTTCCTAAAGAACCCTCGTACCGCTCTCTGTAGCCTGTTTGGTTCTTCTATGTCAAGCTTGCAACGGTAGAAGAACCCCTTTTGGTGCTATACAGAACCGTTCCCTTCCCTAAAGAACCCTTGTACCTCACTCTGTAGCATGTTTGGTTCTTCTAATGTTATGACGTCAAGCTTGCAACGGTAGTAGAACCCTTTTTGGTGCTATACAGAACTGTTCCCTTTCCTAAAGAACCCTTGTACCTCTCTCTGTAGCCTGGTTGGTTCTTCTACGTCAAGCTTTCAACAGTAGAAGAACCCCTTTTGGTGCTATACAGAACCGTTCCCTTCCCTAAAGAACCCTTGTACCTCTATCTGTAGCCTGTTTGGTTCTTCTACTGTTTTGACGTCAAGCTTGCAACAGTAGAAGAACCGTTTTTGGTGCTATACAGAACTGTTCCCTCCCCTAAAGAACCCTTGTACCTCTCTCTGTAGCCTGTTTGGTTCTTCTACTGTTTTGACGTCAAGCTTGCAACAGTAGAAGAACCGTTTTTGGTGCTATACAGAACCGTTCCCTCCCCTAAAGAACCCTTGTACCTCTCTCTGTAGCCTGTTTGGTTCTTCTACTGTTTTGACGTCAAGCTTGCAACAGTAGAAGAACCGTTTTTGGTGCTATACAAAACCGTTCCCTCCCCTAAAGAACCCTTGTACCTCTCTCTGTAGCCTGTTTGGTTCTTCTACTGTTTTGACGTCAAGCTTGCAACAGTAGAAGAACCGTTTTTGGTGCTATACAGAACCGTTCCCTCCCCTAAAGAACCCTTGTACCTCTCTCTGTAGCCTGTTTGGTTCTTCTACTGTTTTGACGTCAAGCTTGCAACAGTAGAAGAACCGTTTTTGGTGCTATACAGAACCGTTTTCAAAAAACCTCTATAGAAAACCACCCGCAGCATGTTCTCCATCAATCTGAAGAGCTGCTTTACTATGCAAAGAACCATTTGAGTATGCAAATGGTTCTTTGAGAACTCATGGTTCTATGTAGATCCATAGTCTTTACTAAAGAACCCTTGAAGGAACATCTTTTTTAAAGAGTGTAAAAATGTGCCGGATTTGTGAAAAATTTATTATACAAGAAAAATAGAAAGCTGTAAATAAAAATGAAGGAATTAGATTAGATTAGATTAGATTAGATTAGATTAGATTAGATTAGATTAGGCTCAACCTTATTGTGCAAAACGGCTGTGAAAGCTGAATAACCATTATCGACAATAACGTTATGTCCAGATCCCGATAGCAAGAGGATAGTGGACCGCTGTCGGCCCGCTGATGGCACAGCTGGCGGTCCGGTGGAGTTTGTCTCAGTGCTTTGCAGACGGCCCACCAGTGGCTAAGCAGAATAATAGGCAAAATTCCAGTCACTGTCCAGCTGACTTATTTCTCCATCCCTCCTTTTTTTAGTTGTACTTTGTAAATTAGTTTAGTAAGTTATTTTAATCTAGCTCAGTGTCAGCCATGAGATTTTCTATAAAATCATTTCATATAGGCCTGTTGTCTCACAGCAAGAAGGGCCTGGGTTTCACTCCCCGGCCAGGGGTGAACAGGGTTCTCCCCGCGTGGAGTTCGTATGTTCTCCCCGTGTCTGAGTGGGTTTCCTCCCTGTGCTCCGGTTTCATCCCACAGTCCACAGACATGCTGTTAGGCCAATTGGAGACTCTAAACTGGCCCTAGATGTGAGTGTGTGAATGAGTATGTCAGTGTGTCCGCCCTGAGATGGACTGATGGCCTGTTCAGGGTGTTTTCTGCCTTCCGCCCAGTGAGCGTTAGGGTAGGCTCCAGCTCCCTCCATAACCCAGGAAGATCAGCGGCTTAGATGATGAATGAATGAATAATTGTGGAGTATTATTTATGACCTTATACACTTCTTGTTCACCGAATTCTTAAAATGTTGGATAAAAACATTTTAGCCAATAGTTAATAGTGCATGTTCCTGTCATATAGCCAGCCTGATAGCGAGCACGTCACTACTGTCTTTTCCTTGAATTTCTCAGGTTTTGACGTCATTTGAAAAGACCGGTTGCCTTTTTTACATTGTTGTGTAAATTTAATGAACGCACCAAAAGAAATGACTTGGAAAAAGTTCTGGTTCCTTTGACTTACATTAAAAGTAAAGTGTGTTTTTTCCTTCTCCTGTAAAGTTACCACTCTGCTCCAGCAGTTATATATCCGTCCGCTGGCTTGATTAGGTTGGGGCCCAGCTGACCGTATGACACTACACTGCAAAAAATGGTGTCTTGTCAAGTAAAATCATCTTAAATATAGTCAGGAAATCTAATATTTCTCCTTTTGGGATTGTTATAAGCTTAATGTAAGATTATTTAACTTATTTCTAGACAATTGTTTTACTTGTTTTAAGTGATTTCATCAAATAAAATGATCTCACTGCACTGGCAGATCATTTTGCTTGTAAGAAACCAGCGACACTATCTGCCAGTATAGTGGGATCATTTTACTTACTAAAATGGCATAAAACAAGTAAAAGATTTCTGTACGTTGGCTAGATAATCTTCTAATGAGTGCCATCTCCAAATGGGAAATGTTAGACATATCGACTGGATGTAAGATCATTTCACTGGACAGAGACCAGTGTTTGCAGTGTACAGGTCCACCCATGGACCACCCAGACAGCTGTTCTACATGTAAGGTCTAACTATTTTTTATAGATTTTAAATGCACATCTTTTTGTTGTGGAAAATAAACTAAGACAAATACGACAAACGACTGTGAGAAGGAACGAAAGACTAGGCCTGATAAATATAAATATAAAATCATTTTGTTGAACAGGTTGTTGGTGCGACTGTGCTAGATCGGTTGCAGCTGTATAACTGGCTTTATTTACCATTTATTTTTATACATTTATAATTTATCTTTATTGTACTTTGTGTTCCTTGTTGCACCGTGTTGTTCCCGGAGGGACGTAATTTCACTCCACTGTGTACTTGTACATAGATGGAATGACAATAAAGCCTCTTGACTTGAAAATCACTGTTAAAATGATTTGCTAATTTAAAAGGATAATGAAAACAAGAAAGTAGACATAGTAAATTGGATTATGAGTGCAAGATGAGTGATGACGAAAGGCACTTTGTCTATACTCTGCTTAACTCCCAGTGGGCCGCCAAAATTCTGAGCAAAAGGCTGGTGGGCCGCAAGCTTTGCCATCAGTGGGCCGACTGTGTCCCGCTATCCTATTACTACCTGGGCGGTTTTATAACAGTCGGTGGTGGACGAAGTACACAGACCATGTACTTGAGTTAAAGTAGAGACACCCAAGGAAAAATATTACTCCAGTAAAAGGAGAAGTTCCTCCCTTTAGACCCCCACTTGAGTAAAATTACTAAAGTATTTACCTTCAAATGTACTTAAGTATCAAAGTAAAAGTACTAAAAGAGTAATTAACTTAAATCAACTTAGTTCCAAGTTTAAGTTGAATAAAAACTGGCTTTAAACTCAGGATCACAGATGAGCTCCTTTACTATGTTGATCTGTAGGCGTCTGTTCATAAACATAAACCAGCCCAAACTCATTTACTATAAAATGAAATGGTGTTTGTAGAAATTCAGAAAAAAGCCGCGTCAGTCTCGACTGCATATGTGGACATATTTCTATATTGAGCTCTATTTACACAAAGTTAGGTTAGTTCATCATTTATGTTGAACAGACTCTCCCAAAGTTTTACGCTGCTGCGCTGACGTTGAACCGCGTGCTGCACTGGGTCGGTATGACCAACAGGTCAAAACCAGCTCTAAACAAAGTGACCGCTGGGCCCTGATTGGTGCTCTGGCTTTGCGCTTCTTTCTTTTTGACATGTTACGTTTTTATACACACAGAAACCAAAAGGAATGACAGATTTCTCAGAATGTAGGAGGAAAAAGTCGGATATTAGACTCTGAAATGTAGTGGAGTGAAAGGAAAAAGACGCCCAGAAATGGAGAAACTTACTAAAGTACAGAAACTAATTACATTTACTCAGTTACTCAGTTACTGTCCACCACTGACAATAGTTACATTAGAATCTTAGTGCAACTTAAACCTGCTGTATTAGTGACAACCAATATTAATAAAACAAATGGGTTTACTGAGTTAAAACAGACTTGGCAGATCGGTTTTACTGCTCAAGATAAGTTAACCCCTTTAAAATCAGGTTTATTACATACTAAGGCTTATTATTCAGTAAGTGCAGGGACTTCCGTGCAAACTGGCTGAGCTATTCTAAGGTTATAGAAGTGTGTAATAAAACTGACCACTTCAGGGGTTAAAATAGAAACTGACTGCGATCTCTGTATAAAAGCCAATGTGGTAAAAGCCACTTTCAGTGTGTCCACCCACCAGTGTTTCGGAATTTCTGCATAATTAAATGGTTAAGATGTAATCCGAGTCATTCAGAGTGGTTTGGTGTGAAATGCTCTGTTGTAGAGAAACTCATCGGTAAGCGTTGTTCACAGTGGTGGTGATAGGAACCAGACGTCTGATGCATTTTGTGCCTATATAAACCTTCTCATGTGGAAAGTGTGTTCATGAATTTAAAGATGTATAAGAAAGCAGGGCACCGTAATGCACAAAATCAATATTGCATATAAAAACTCAGAAGGCACATGTAGGCTCACTCATCATTTTGCATAGTAAATTAAATGGCTATATTTGTGGTGTAGATATGGTGACCTCTGGTTCCTATCACCACCACTGTAAAGAAGTCTGAGACGGTAAGTTTATCTAGAGCAGAGCGTTTCATGTCAAATCACTCTGGATGACTTTGTTTACGTTGCAACCATTGAATTATGCAGTATTTTTAAAATAAATGTAGCCATTTGTTATGTCTGTGCGTCAGAAAGCCTAAAAAGTAGCCTAAACCTGTGACAGGCCTAAGGTGAATAACCTCTATAACAGAATAAACATCACAAGTTTTGATCAAGCGCTCTGCAGCAAGTTGCATCCTCTAAATAGCAGCACATACACACATGCAGGAGAGATGACACATGCTTTTGAAACACAGTTCAGGCTGACCATCTGCTCTGTGGTTACCATGGCTGGGTGAAAAAAGCACATTAATCTTCCCTTTGCTTCACTACTTCCATCATCTCTGATTAAAGCATAATATCATTTAAATATATGCATTTTTCAGTATTTATTGTGTTTATTCCAGCCTACGTTCTTTCCAGGAGACTCGCTTTCAGCTCCTCTAAGAATCTGCAGACGCGCCTCCAAAGTTCAGTCTGAGAAGCTGGTTGATGATTTTCTGAACTAATCAAACCCATTCAGTGGTGTTGAGGTCTGGACTCTGGGGTGGTCAGTCCACCGTCCAGCTTCTTTGTTTGGTGTGTCCGTCTCCTTTTCTCAGTGAGGTTCTTCTTGATCAGCTACACCTCCTTTCAGACCCACAGCGCTGAGTGGTCTTCTCACAGTGGAAGGATGGACAGAAACACCTGTGGATGTTTTCAGATCTGAAGCAGCTTGATTTTCTCCTCTGTCAGAGACGAAAGCTGTACGTCTTAATATGACTTGCATTTAAATAAATTTCAGGCAACTGAAACAACAGCATCAGATGCACAGGATGGGCAGTTACTCAGCTCAACAAAGGCAGTTAGTTCTGTTTCGCTCTGGAGTGCAGAGAAAACTAAGGGACTGAACTTGTGTTTGTCTATCTGTATTCTTTCGTCTATCTATATTCATAATTTTCTTAAAAACAAAACAGTATTGTTTAGTATAGTATTGAATTGAATGTATTTATGTTTATTGTGATTGTACAGAGAGTTTCTACTGGCAAAAAACACATTTACTGCCAAGATAATGAGCTATACCAACATTATATTATATTATATTATATTATATTATAAGAATCTAAGTAACTAAGAATCTACATAGAAAGGTTTCCCCTGAATTTAAATGACTGTCTATGTGCAACAAGTACATTAAAGGTCTTACTCCTTATATTAGGAGTTATCGTTTCACTCTGTATGAAGTTGTACGCAAAGGTTTGGGCGCCCCTGGTCAAATTACATGTTCAGTTGATTTTCTAAGTGTAGATAAGTGAACACGTCCTCTACAGCAAACACGTCTGCACAATTTAATACTCAACTACTGTTTATATGCTCGGTTTAATAAACTGAGGACTATTAAACATTTCATATTTAAAAGTATATAAATAAATAGAAGTTGTTTACTAAAATTTGCGAAATAAAATGAAAGTGTGCTCTCTGTAGAGGATGTATTAATGAAGCATGTCGTGTGACCGGCGGTGCCCACGTTTTTGCATATGGCTGTACAGAGAGAGAGAGAGAGAGAGAGAGAGAGAGAGGAATTGGTATTAAGTGAAAGTCCTTGTTGATGCAGTAAAAACCTGATCAGGGCTTTAATTTGAGACTTGCTGAGGTGGTCAGTGAGGGCAGTCTGGGAAAGGCCGTGTAACTGCATCTATCCGTGACACAGCGAGCGCTGAAGGCGGGCTGCAGTGACAAGGTCAGATCGAGCTGTCTGCCTGCCTGCTTGGAGATTTATCCCACATGTCACTGGTGTCACAGGCCAGATAAAGCTGTGATATACTGAGGCTGGATGGCATCGAGGAGTGCCGCCCCCCCCCTGCACCCTGCAGCACCACTTACCCAGCATCCATCGCTCCACAGCGTGGGAACCTGCACTAACCAACCTTTACGAGGAGGAAGTTAGCAGGGGGGCGGGGGTGGGGGCTGGGATGGGGGCGAGAGAGAGAGAGGTACGTGCATACACAGATATCTTTATGCCAGCTGTAGTCAAGGCCCTGATGTTGTACCTTTAATAAACTGAGTATAAGAAGTTTATATACTGTCACCGTCATAAAAAACTTTCCAATCCTTTCTAATCTCTTTACTATACAGCCATAAAGTTTTAACACCCCCAGTCAATTTACATGTTTTGTCAATTTTATTTTCTATTTATTTGCTACGGTTAAATTACTGGAAAAAATAAATATTAAATGTAAATTGTGCACAGGTCACGCTTTTTTTCCTCTCAACATGGTAAATAAAAAAAGTAAACAGTAATTTTGTACTGGGAGCGATGGCACCCAAACGTGGGCACTATGAGTTGGAGTGATGACCTTTACCACCAGGTAATTTCTTCCAGGCAATTTGTCATGAAATGTTCACGCAGGGCAGCTGCCGTTTCAAATTATGAAATAAAAGGGTGGAGCTGATACATCAGCAGTGAGGGTGTAATGCCACTGGTTTATACAGTACTGTGCAAAAGTCATAGACACCCAAGCACATTGTTTTTAAAACACTTATCTTGGCTATTAGAGTGTTTGAGCCTGGAACATTACCACATCATTATTAGAATAAATGCAAATATGCAGACAATTAAAGCAGGACACATTGCCCCTAGGTGTGACTGTATGCATGATTGTGTGTGAGAATGTCTGTTTGTCTGCCCTGTGCTGGACTGGCGACCTGGCCAGAGTGTACCTGGCCTTCCAACCATTGGCAGCAGTAGACGGACGTATGGACGGACAGATAGATAGATAGATCTGTCTGTTTATCTATCTATAGTGAAGGCCGAAATTATTCATACCCCTGGCAAATTTTGACTTGAAGTTACTTTTTTTCAACCAGCAATTTTTTTTACCAGAAATGACACACTTATCTTCCAAAAGATAATAAGACGATGTACAAGAGGCATCATTGTGGAAAAAATATTTCTCAGCTTTTATTTACATTTGAACAAAAAGTGGCATGTCCAAAATTATTCATACCTTTTGCAAACTGTCACAGTCAATGGGAAAATCCGAAGTTCTACACCATTCCAAATAATCCAAGCTGTTCTAAAGCATCCTGATTACCCTGATTCATTGGGAACAGCTGTTTTAATCAACTCAACAGGTGAAAAACAGCAGCTCTCTGCAGCTGGTTTGTGGACAGTCGTGGCTAAGACAAAGGAGCTCAATAAGGACCTGCGGCTGCGCGTTGTGGCTGCTCACAAGTCAAGAAGGGCAATAAGGTCATATCTAAATGTTTTCAAGTACAGCGGCTACAGCGCAAAGTATTATTCAAAAATACAAGACGTTCCGCACTGTGGAAAATCTCAGAGGACATGGTCAGAAGCCAAAAGTGACACCTATGCTGGCCAGGAAGAAAGTGAGAGAAGTGAAAAAGAATCAAAGGCCACCACCAAGGCCATCCTGGTGAATCTGGGCTCTGCTGGTGGCAACGTCTCAAGGCAGACAGCTCAACGGACACTGCACACTGCTGGGTTCCACGGACGAAAACCAAGGAGGACGCCACTTCTCCAGAAAAGGCACACAAAAGCCCGCTCGACCTTTGCAAATGCTCATCTGGACAAAGAAGACTTCTGGTCTTCTGTTTTATGGTCAGATGAAACAAAAATTGCATTGTTTGGCCACAATGATGTCTCCTTCATTTGGCGTAAAAAAGGAGAAGCCTTCAACCCTAAGAACACCATCCCCACTGTCAAACATGGTGGTGGGAACCTAGTGATTTGGGGGTGTTTTTCAGCCAATGGACCAGGAAACCTAATCACAGTAAACAGCACCACAAAAAAAGAGCAATACATGAAGATTCTCAACCACATCAGGCAATGTGAAGAGAAACTTGGCCTTAGGCACCAGTGGATATTTTAGCACAACAACGACCGAAAACACAGCAAAAGTGGTGAAGAAATGGTTAACAGACAAAAGCATTAACGTTTTGCAGTGGCCCAGCCAGAGTCCTGACTTGAATCCAATTGAGAATGTGTGGAGGGAGCTAAAGATCAGGGTGATGGCAAGGAGACCCTCCAACCTGAAAGAGTTGGAGCGCATCGCTAAAGATGAATGGGCAAAAATACCAGAAATTATAGGAAGCGTTTGATTGCTGTAATAGCCAATAAAGGCTTTTCTATTGATTATTGAGAAGGGTATGAATAATTTTGGACATGCCATTTTCTGTTCAAATGTAAATAAAAGCTGAGAAATATTTTTTCCACAATGACGCCTCTTGTATATCGTCTAATTATCTTCTGGGAGATGCCTGTGTCATTTCCGGTAAAAAGAAAATCCTTAGTGAGCTCCTTTGTCTTGATTAAAACAGCTGTTCCCAATGAATCAGGGTAATCAGGATGCTTTAGAACAGCTTGGACTATTTGGAATGGTGTAGAACTTTGGATTTTCCAATAGACTGTGACAGTTTGCAAAGTCTAGAAATCATTTTGGACATTTACATTTACAGCATTTAGCAGACACTCTTATCCAGAGCGGCTTACAAGAAGTGCTTTGTCTATCTAGAGAAAGTATCTTAGCTAGTACAAGTACACTGAGCACGTGTGACAGCCGTGACAGAGTCTGGAGACGCCGTGGAGAGCGATCTGCTGCCTGCAACATCCTTCAGCATGACCGGATTGGCAGTGGGTCAGTAATGGTGTGGGGTGGCATTTCTTTGGAGGGCCGCAGAGCCCTCCATGTGCTCGCCAGAGGTAGCCTGTCTGCCATTAGGTACCGAGATGAGATCCTCAGACCCCTTGTGAGACCATATGCTGGTGTGGTTGGCCCTGGGTTCCTCCTAATGCAGGACAATGCTAGACCTCATGTGGCTGGAGTGTGTCAGCAGTTCCTGCAAGATGAAGGCATTGAAGCTATGGACTGGCCCGCCCGTTCCCCAGACCTGAATCCGATTGAGCACATCTGGGACATCATGTCTCGCTCCATCCACCAACGTCACGTTGCACCACAGACTGTCCAGGAGTTGGCGGATGCTTTAGTCCAGGTCTGGGAGGAGATCCCTCAGGAGACCATCCGCCACCTCATCAGGAGCATGCCCAGGCATTGTAGGGAGGTCATACAGGCACGTGGAGGCCACACACAATACTGAGCCTCATTTTGACTTGTCTTAAGTACATTACATCAAAGTTGTATCAGCCTGTCGTGTGTTTTTCCACTTTAATTTTGTGTGTGATTCCAAATCCAGGCCTCCATTGGTTAATAAATTTGATTCAATTTTGTACAGAACAAAGTATTCAATGAGAATATTTCATTCATTCAGATCTAGGATGTGTTATTTGAGTGTTCCCTTTATTTTTTTGAGCTGTATATATATATATATATATATATATATATATATATATATATATATATGTATGTGTGCATATATATATATGTATATATATATATACATATATATATCGTTGCTATCAATGTTATTTCCTTCTCCTGTAAAGTTATCATTTTGGAGATGCAACTTTTTTTTCCAACAGCAATCATATATATAATAATTTGTGATTTTCTGGATGTATGTTTGTTGATGTATTGTTTTATTTATATATATATATATATATATATATATATATATATATATATATATATATATATATATATATATATATATTATATGAGGCCATGATGAAATGTGGTTTCATCCAGAAATATACATCATAAATTCAAATCTGTTTACTCACATGTATTTATTCTTGTTATTCGTGTTTTCTGTATTTTTACCCCAATGACCTTGAGTATCATTACCAATAATAATTTCAGGCTTGACTGTCGCTGCTTGCGGAGGGTGCTGTGTATATTTGTATTTATATATATGGGGTGTATATTTACTGTGAGAAGCTGCAGAGTCCACAGGGACAGCTGGTGCCCTGGGGGTCCTTTGCCACCTTCTTGGTGCCCTCAGCAGTGACACACTCACACAGGCAGCCGGAAACATTGGCTGATGGTTGCCACTGTAAAGTGTAAGTGGAGAGGGGGATACAGGAAGAGAGAGGTATATTTAGGACAGATTATCTCTCACTCCATATGACCTCCTAATGCTTCCGAGGGAAATGCGCACCTCCTTATACGAACCGGAGAGGGCTGGGAAAACAGCGCCGAAGCGCAGAGGTGCAGAAATAACAGTGGAAGCCTTCATTAAACTGCATGTACTGCAGCTCATGGAACTGACTACATTCAGGTGATTATTGTTCAAAAACAGAGGACAAAAGTTTATATAGATGAATTCAAACAGCTCTAGTCCAAGGTGCCCAGACCTTTTGCCTATGCGACCAAAGTTCAATGTTTGGTGGGCCGAGGCCAAAATAAGGAAACAGTACACAGTACTATAGTACATAGTAAAGGTAGGTAGGATTAAAAGTGAGTTTTAAAAAAAATATTTAAAAAATATAATAAATAATTAGTACAATTGTAAAGGAAAAATAAGTATTCAAGAGGATATATATAGTACAAAAGGCAGCCCTGCTCTAGTCTAGTCTGAGGATTTGTCCTGACTGCAGTGGTGAGATGTGCACTGCATGCTGGTCATAAGGACGCTGAAGTGGATGAGGCTGTGGTCTGCCACGCTGAAATTGGGGGCAAGAAAAATCCAGTTTTACACTCACCATCCACTTTATAAGAAAAACCTCCCTCATACTTCAACTGGCCACTTTATTAGAAATATCTACCTCATACTTCAACTGGCCACTTTATTAGAAATATCTACCTCATACTTCAACTAACTGGCCACTTTATTAGAAATATCTACCTCATACTTCAACTAACTGGCCACTTTATTAGAAATATCTACCTCATACTTCAACTAACTGGCCACTTTATTAGAAACACCTACCTCATACTTTAACAAACTGGCCACTTTATTAGAAATACCTACCTCATACTTCAACTAACTGGCCACTTTATTAGAAACACCTACCTCATACTTCAACTAACTGGCCACTTTATTAGAAATATCTACCTCATACTTCAACTGACTGGCCACTTTATTAGAAACACCTACCTCATACTTCAACTAACTGGCCACTTTATTAGAAATACCTACCTCATACTCTAACTAACTGGCCACTTTATTAGAAACACCTACCTCATACTTCAACTAACTGGCCACTTTATTAGAAATACCTACCTCATACTTCAACTGACTGGCCACTTTATTAGAAATACCTACCTCATACTTCAACTGACTGGCCACTTTATTAGAAATATCTACCTCATACTTCAACTGACTGGCCACTTTATTAGAAACACCTACCTCATACTTCAACTGACTGGCCACTTTATTAGAAATACCTACCTCATACTTCCACTAACTGGCCACTTTATTAGAAACACCTACCTCATACTTCAACTAACTGGCCACTTTATTAGAAACACCTACCTCATACTTCAACTGACTGGCCACTTTATTAGAAATACCTACCTCATACTTCCACTAACTGGCCACTTTATTAGAAACACCTACCTCATACTTCAACTAACTGGCCACTTTATTAGAAATACCTACCTCATACTTTAACTAACTGTCCACTTTATTAGAAATACCTACCTCATCCTTCCACTAACTGGCCACTTTATTAGAAACACCTACATCATACTTCAACTAACTGGCCACTTTATTAGAAATACCTACCTCATACTTCAACTAACTGGCCACTTTATTAGAAACACCTACATCATATTTCAACTAACTGGCCACTTTATTAGAAACACCTACCTCATACTTCAACTAACTGGCCACTTTATTAGAAATACCTACCTCATACTTCAACTAACTGGCCACTTTATTAGAAACACCTACATCATATTTCAACTAACTGGCCACTTTATTAGAAATACCTACCTCATACTTCAACTAACTGGCCACTTTATTGGAAACACCTACCTCATACTTCCACTAACTGGCCACTTTATTAGAAACACCTACCTCATACTTCAACTAACTGGCCACTTTATTAGAAACACCTACCTCATACTTCAACTAACTGGCCACTTTATTAGAAACACCTACCTCATACTTCAACTAACTGGCCACTTTATTAGAAACACCTACCTCATACTTTAACTAACTGGCCACTTTATTAGAAATACCTCCCTCATACTTCAACTAACTGGCCACTTTATTAGAAACACCTACCTCATACTTTAACTAACTGGCCACTTTATTAGAAACACCTACCTCATACTTTAACTAACTGGCCACTTTATTATAAATACCTACCTCATACTTTAACTAACTGGACACTTTATTAGAAACACCTACCTCATACTTCAACTAACTGGCCACTTTATTAGAAATACCTACCTCATACTTCAACTAACTGGCCACTTTATTAGAAACACCTACCTTATACTTTAACTAACTGGCCACTTTATTAGAAATACCTACATCATACTTCAACTAACTGGCCACTTTATTAGAAATACCTACATCATACTTCAACTAACTGGCCACTTTATTAGAAACACCTACATCATACTTCAACTAACTGGCCACTTTATTAGAAATACCTACCTTATACTCTAAATAACTGGCCACTTTATTAGAAACACCTACCTCAAACTTCCATTCACTGGCCACTTTATTAGAAACACCTACCTCATACTTTAACTAACTGGCCACTTTATTAGAAATACCTCCCTCATACTTCAACTAACTGGCCACTTTATTAGAAACACCTACCTCATACTTTAACTAACTGGCCACTTTATTAGAAATACCTACCTCATACTTCAACTAACTGGCCACTTTATTAGAAATACCTACATCATACTTCAACTAACTGGCCACTTTATTAGAAACACCTACATCATACTTTAACTAACTGGCCACTTTATTAGAAATACCTACCTCATACTTCAACTAACTGGCCACTTTATTAGAAACACCTACATCATATTTCAACTAACTGGCCACTTTATTAGAAATACCTACCTCATACTTCAACTAACTGGCCACTTTATTGGAAACACCTACCTCATACTTCCACTAACTGGCCACTTTATTAGAAACACCTACCTCATACTTCAACTAACTGGCCACTTTATTAGAAACACCTACCTCATACTTCAACTAACTGGCCACTTTATTAGAAACACCTACCTCATACTTCAACTAACTGGCCACTTTATTAGAAACACCTACCTCATACTTTAACTAACTGGTCACTTTATTAGAAATACCTACATCATACTTCAACTAACTGGCCACTTTATTAGAAACACCTACCTTATACTCTAAATAACTGGCCACTCTATTAGAAATACCTACCTCATACTTTAACTAACTGGCCACTTTATTAGAAATACCTACATCATACTTCAACTAACTGGCCACTTTATTAGAAACACCTACATCATACTTCAACTAACTGGCCACTTTATTAGAAACACCTACCTTATACTCTAAATAACTGGCCACTTTATTAGAAACACCTACCTCAAACTTCAACTAACTGGCCACTTTATTAGAAATACCTACCTCATACTTTAACTAACTGGCCACTTTATTAGAAATACCTACCTCATACTTTAACTAACTGTCCACTTTATTAGAAATACCTACCTCATACTTCCACTAACTGGCCACTTTATTAGAAACACCTACCTCATACTTCAACTAACTGGCCACTTTATTAGAAATACCTACCTCATACTTTAACTAACTGGCCACTTTATTAGAAACACCTACCTCATACTTTAACTAACTGGCCACTTTATTAGAAACATCTACCTCATACTTTAACTAACTGGCCACTTTATTAGAAATACCTACCTCATACTTCAACTAACTGTCCACTTTATTAGAAACACCTACATCATACTTCAACTAACTGGCCACTTTATTAGAAATACCTACCTCATACTTCAACTAACTGGCCACTTTATTAGAAACACCTACATCATACTTCAACTAACTGGCCACTTTATTAGAAATACCTACCTCATACTTCAACTAACTGGCCACTTTATTGGAAACACCTACCTCATACTTCCATTCACTGGCCACTTTATTAGAAACACCTACCTCATACTTCAACTAACTTGCCACTTTATTAGAAACACCTACCTCATACTTCAACTAACTGGCCACTTTATTAGAAACACCTACCTCATACTTCAACTAACTGGCCACTTTATTAGAAACACCTACCTCATACTTTAACTAACTGGCCACTTTATTAGAAACACCTACCTCATACTTTAACTAACTGGCCACTTTATTATAAATACCTACCTCATACTTTAACTAACTGGCCACTTTATTAGAAACACCTACCTTATACTTTAAATAACTGGCCACTTTATTAGAAATACCTCCCTCATACTTTAACTAACTGGCCACTTTATTAGAAACACCTACCTCATACTTTAACTAACTGGCCACTTTATTAGAAATACCTCCCTCATACTTCAACTAACTGGCCACTTTATTAGAAACACCTACCTCATACTTTAACTAACTGGCCACTTTATTAGAAATACCTACCTCATACTTCAACTAACTGGCCACTTTATTATAAATACCTACCTCATACTTTAACTAACTGGCCACTTTATTAGAAACACCTACCTCATACTTCAACTAACTGGCCACTTTATTAGAAATACCTACCTCATACTTTAACTAACTGGCCACTTTATTAGAAACACCTACCTTATACTTTAACTAACTGGCCACTTTATTAGAAATACCTACATCATACTTCAACTAACTGGCCACTTTATTAGAAATACCTCCCTCATACTTCAACTAACTGGCCACTTTATTAGAAATACCTACATCATACTTCAACTAACTGGCCACTTTATTAGAAACACCTACATCATACTTCAACTAACTGGCCACTTTATTAGAAATACCTACCTTATACTCTAAATAACTGGCCACTTTATTAGAAACACCTACCTCAAACTTCCATTCACTGGCCACTTTATTAGAAACACCTACCTTATACTCTAAATAACTGTCCACTTTATTAGAAACACCTACCTCAAACTTCCATTCACTGGCCACTTTATTAGAAACACCTACATCATACTTTAACTAACTGGCCACTTTATTAGAAATACCTCCCTCATACTTCAACTAACTGGCCACTTTATTAGAAACACCTACCTCATACTTTAACTAACTGGCCACTTTATTAGAAATACCTACATCATACTTCAACTAACTGGCCACTTTATTAGAAATACCTACCTCATACTTTAACTAACTGGCCACTTTATTAGAAATACCTCCCTCATACTTTAACTAACTGGCCACTTTATTAGAAATACCTACATCATACTTTAACTAACTGGCCACTTTATTAGAAATACCTCCCTCATACTTCAACTAACTGGCCACTTTATTAGAAATATCTACCTCATACTTTAACTAACTGGCCACTTTATTAGAAACACCTACCTCATACTTTAACTAACTGGCCACTTTATTAGAAATACCTACCTCATACTTCAACTAACTGGCCACTTTATTAGAAATACCTACCTCATACTTTAACTAACTGGCCACTTTATTAGAAACACCTACCTCATACTTTAACTAACTGTCCACTTTATTAGAAATACCTACCTCATACTTCAACTAACTGGCCACTTTATTAGAAATACCTACATCATACTTCAACTAACTGGCCACTTTATTAGAAACACCTACATCATACTTCAACTAACTGGCCACTTTATTAGAAACACCTACCTTATACTCTAAATAACTGTCCACTTTATTAGAAACACCTACCTCAAACTTCCATTCACTGGCCACTTTATTAGAAACACCTACATCATACTTTAACTAACTGGCCACTTTATTAGAAATACCTCCCTCATACTTCAACTAACTGGCCACTTTATTAGAAACACCTACCTCATACTTTAACTAACTGGCCACTTTATTAGAAATACCTACATCATACTTCAACTAACTGGCCACTTTATTAGAAATACCTACCTCATACTTTAACTAACTGGCCACTTTATTAGAAATACCTACCATATACTTCAACTAACTGGCCACTTTATTAGAAATACCTACATCATACTTCAACTAACTGGCCACTTTATTAGAAACACCTACCTTGTACTTCAACTAACTGGCCACTTTATTAGAAACACCTACCTTGTACTTCCGGTAACTGTCCACTTTATTAGAAACATCTACCTCATAGGTACGTATATAATTATAGGTGTACAATTTGCACAGATTGCAGCCCATTTGTTGCTGTTCAATTTATCAGCCATTCATTGTTGCACAATTTCTGACCTCAGCTCCGCTGTGAGATAGTATTTGGGAAGTGGTTCATTCTCAGCACAGCAGTGACTCTGACACAGTAGTATGTATGGTGCTGGTATGAGAGTATCAGACACAGCGCTGTTGCTGTGGTTTTTATATACGTCAGTGTCACTGCTAGGTTGAGAGCGGACCTCCACCCAAGAGCAGCTGTGGTAAACTGTGGTTTTGGCCATTTGTTTCAACACAACAACACAGAACGACTAGGTAAGAAGAACCAGAGGTCAGAATGCCTAGAACTCAAACACAGCCATTTTATTTACTATCCAAAATGACCAGTTAACTCACACAGGCCAAAATCATAGCTTAAAACTATCATAAACAATATTTCAGACAAATATGGCAACATATTCCACTCTCATGTGTGTAGTTTAGGTTTGCATCAGTGAAGGAGATGATACAGGAGCAGCTGACATGTGCAGCCAAAATAAGAAACAAATAACAACAACCTGTGCCACTGGCAGATGGTACAGTGTAAATGTCAGGGGAGAGGGCAAGACGGGCATGAGCGAGACTCTGTCTGTATCAGGGGTGTCAAACTGCACTGCTGGAAAGGCACGGCGTGACCTGCAAACTGCAGCATTTTCCCAGCTATAGTGCAACAACTGATCAGTGAACTTACTGGCTGAAGATCCTCTTGAGCTGAAATACAAGCAAGCCATCTCAGTGCTGCAGAATCTTAACCTGAACATACAATCAGCTTCCTGATTCCACAGGACTCTGGTTCAGCTTATATGCATATGCATTATTTTGTAGTGTTGTACTGCTCAAGTCTAGTCTCGGTCTTGAGACCGTGAATTAACAGGTTTGGTCTTGTCTCTGTCTCAACATCTTTGGGACTCAGTCTCATCTTGGTCCCAACTTCATTTGGACTCAGACAGTCTTGTCTCAGTCTCGTCTCGGGACAGACATCATTTGGACTCTGTCTTCTTTACGGCCTCACAACCATTTGGACCTGGTCTTGTCCAAGCCTCAACATCATTTGGAGTCTATATTGTGTCTCCCTCGACTTCACTAGGACTCTCTCTTATCTCTGTCTCGATATCATTTGGACTCAGTCTTGACTCTGTCTAGATATCATTTGGTCTCGGGTTTTGTCACAGTCTCGACTTCATTTTGACTCGGTTTTGTCACAGTCTGTATTTCATTTGGATAGAGTTTTGCCTCTGCCTCAACATTATTTGGACTCAGTCTTCACTCTGCCTGAATATCATTTGGACTAAGTCTTGCCTTGGTCTCGACTTCATTGGACTTGGTCTTGTCTCTGTCGCAACATCGTTTGGACTAGGCCTTGTCAGTTCACCTCAGTCTTGTTTCAGGCTTGACATCATGTGAAATTGTCCACTATTTTAAAATAAAATCTTTTTTCTATACACACTATATGGCCAAGTGTA
>NC_051238.1:5321621-5399121 GCF_015220715.1 Pygocentrus nattereri | reverse complement strand
TCTTGGGCCTTCTTTAACAAGTACAGGTGAAGCACGTTTTCCTGAGTCTGACATCATTTTAAAGCAGTGAAAAAAACAAGCACTGCTCACTGCTGCTCATCTCACTCTGACTGGACTCAGATGATGCTCATTGTCATGGTAACATCTACACTAAGAGGTTCTTTTTTCTGCATGCATGTCATTTTGGATCTGATTACTTGTAGTGTGCATGTAAACAGAGATTTTCTATGAATAACTATATAAATATATATAACTGAGTAGAAAGATAGTGTAAAATGTCTGCCGTATGTGTGTGTGTGAGGTGGACGTGGGGCAGATGAGTGAGAGCAGGGGCAGTTCCCAGGCCCTGTGTGTGCGCTGGGGACAATAACTCACACACTCCCTCTGAACTTCCTCTTTCGCCCATCACTTTTACGACCGTGTCCACAGCATCCCAGCTGGGTTGGAGAGATGGAGCGTGAGAGAGGGGGGGAGTGTCAATATCATCAGCAGGGTCAAAGAGGAACCCGTATCGGTGTGGTCTGATTTTGGGAAAAACAAATAAAGACTGGAACATCAGGTGTTGAATATGTGCCGATTTTCACAACAGCAGGGAATTACACACAACATGAGTCATATCTTGGCCATTTTTAAACTATTTTTACTCATTTTAATGATGTTTGAGTTCTTGCTTAAAACTCAGAAACAGACAGACACTCACAATGATAGTTAAATGCCTTAATGTTCATTATTTCCCCTGACTGTCCCTGATTAAGGTACATTAAAGCAATAAGCCACTTGAGGCCAAGCATTACTGCAATTTTATCAGAGAAAGGGTGTCTAAAGTGCCTAAAACTACCTTACCTGTGATAAAATCACAGCAACATGTGGCCTTAAGTTGCTTATTGCTATGTGGCCTCAAGTGGCTTATGGCTTATAAATTGGCAGCCAACATAAAATATGATAAAATACACAAATTTTCAGAAAATAATTTGAGTTATTATTAATACTAATTGACATACACAAGTTTTCTGCCATGAAATGCTGTTCCTTTACGGTATGGTCTCGTTGCTAAGCAACCAGTGAAGAGAACGTTCGGTCGCCCATCGCTGTATATTGTGGTCAGTTAAGGAATTTTTAAACGTTTTGTATTTTTTGGTCACCAAATTACCACTAGTCTTATTTAGCACCAATCCAGCGGTGCCCCTCTTCTCCTACTAGGGCTCAGTCTCAAATGTCTCGCTGCTCCCTGCATATGGGATAGATGCATATATCGTGGATTTTACAAGCGCTTCATACTCAGCCAATCAGAGTTTAGAACCAGAATATAATTTCGCAATATATTTGCCTTTAAATGACAAGAATTCCACCATTTCCGCCACAATTCAGTGCTTGAGATGTAAACAAAGTCATTCCGAGTGGTTTGATGTGAAAAACTTCACTGTAGAGAAACTTAGTGACTCAAATTTCTTTACAGTGGTGGTGATAGGAACCAGACGGCATGATGTATATGAATAATTACAAAATGGATAGTTCCCGAGCTAAAATCTGATTGGCTGAGCTGCGTTAGAAGCCATTGTAAAATCCACAATGTACCACAGCTATGACCGCCTCACAGCCACTGAAAAACGACAGTATAAAAGTCTAACGAATGTCACCTGAACGAGTTACACGCTTCAAATGTCCCTGTCGCAGTAGCCACGTTTACATGCAGCCTAATAATCCGACTAATAGCTCAATCGGAATAGAATACATCCGTGTAAACACCTCAATCGGAATAGACTAATCCGACTGAACGAGGAGGCTAAACCTCTAAATAACCAGTTAAACAGAAGAGTAATATCCGTGCAAAGGCCTGAATCCGATTACATTCCCTATCGGATCTTGTGAGGACGTTTTGCGCATGCGCGGCACGTCATAGCGAAAGGTTCAGAACTGGTCTGCAGAGGAGACGAGGTTTATACTCTGAGCTTTAAAAGACGGCGGTGGGGCGGACGGCCAGCTTCTGTGTCTCAGAGCACGACGTCTTCCTTTATAAGTACACGTGAAGGACGTTTTTCTCAGTCTGACGTCAGTTTAAAGCAGTTAAAAACACAAGCGCGCCGACTGGAAACTCACCTCACGCCGACTGGACCTCACGTGATGTTCGCTGCCATGGTAACGTTCACTCTCAGCGCTGCTCCACGCATGCGCGTCATTCTGCATCGGATTACTTGTAGCGAGCATGTAAACAAAGATTTTCATCAGATTGTTGCGCAGAGTGAGAATAAACCCCTCAGTCTGAATCTGTAATCCGACTGTTTTCAATCGGATTGGCAAAAATCTTTGCATGTAAACACAGCCAGTGAGAAGTAGCATCAAATCCAGGCCGAATCCCAAACGGCTCTGTTCTCCCTAGCGCTAGCTAAATAGAGAGCTGTGCAACATTGAGTGTAGAAATTCTAGCTGCTGTCAAATAGTGACTGCTTGTCGGGTGTGAATGTACATGAATCCCAACTGACCATTTTTAGCGATGTTTTGCAGTGTTGGCGTGCCGGAGTCAGTATTTCAATCCCTAGCTACGTAGCTAGTGCACTATGTAGGGAGCAGGGAGCCGTTTGGGATTTGAGAAAGGTGGCGACATCAGACTCGCGGTGGTAAATTGGTGACCAGAAAGTACTTTTAAACTTACAGTATTTGCATTAACCAGTGGTGTGTTACAAAATTTCACTGTTATACGGAGTTATACGTTTTTAAAAAGGTGAATTGTCTGCGGTTTAGTGACTGGCGACTGAGCATACTTCTCATTCAGGGGTCGGTGGTTGCTTAGCAACGATCATATCGTACGCTAAAGGAACTACATTTCTTGGCGAAAAACGTGTTTATGTCGATTATTATTAATAACAACTTAAATAACGATCTAAAACATTGTGTGTTTTAATATATTCAGAGTAGCTTATTGCTTTAATAAAACACCAGTAGGTGTAATAAAACTGGCCAAACTTTGTTTAGCCATGTCTTGGATGAACATCTAACAGCACCTCTGATGGAAATCAAACCCATGTATTGATTACTGATGGTAGGTCATTCAGTACCAAAGGTGCTGGAGTTCTGCAGATGCTGTTCGCCGCTCCTCTAGCTCTGTTGTAGCACTGTTGTTGATCGGCGCATCACTGGGTCAAGGCTCGTTCAGGTTTGTAATCAGTTGTATACTGACAGCGTTTTAAAAGCTGGAACATGTAATGATCGTAACTTTACTCTGCCAGCCAGCGTCAAACACCCAATCAAGCATGTGTTTCTAACAGTGCAGTCAGTGCTGGTTAGAGCAGAGCGTGTCTATAAGCGGCTGGCGCACTGATGCTGTATTAATGGCCATTCTTTGTTCTCTCTCTCTCTCTCTCTCTCTCTCTCTCTCTCTCTCTCTCTCTCTCTCTCTCTCTGCCCCCCCCCCCCTTCGCTCTCTCTTTTCTTTCTCCCTCTCTCCCTTTCTTTCTCTCTACCTCTCTTTCTTTCTCCTCTCTCTACCTCTCCCCTGTCTCTCTACCCCCCCCTCTCTGTAATTACAGTTAAACCCACTCTTGTCTGCAAGATCTACTCTTAACCGAGCTTTAAACAGTTGAAAGACTTCAGAGGAAGGCTCTGACTCTGACTCTGAGTCTGTACGTCACTTTTCTTTTCACGACCCCTGATCATACAAAGTATTTTAATCCAATCAGCTTCGTTTTCACATGACTGTCATGCAGTCTCTGCTGTCATGGTAACAGGGGGGGGGGGTGAGAGGGAGGGAGGGAGGGAGGGGGGGGGAGAGAGAGAGAGAGAGAGAGAGAGAGAATGCAACTAGGGCAAGAAAAAATGTGAGGAGTGACCAGTTCATTTGATAAATCTCTTTCTCTCTCCTTAACGCTGTCTCTCTCTCTCTCTCTCTCTCTCTCTCTCTCTCTCTCTCTCTCTCTACTGCTACTTCTTCATTCATGACCAAAGCAAACTAAGTACTAGGTATGAATGAAAAACAAATAAAAAGAAAAGTAAATAAAAGAAAAATAGAACAACAGGGAGAAAAGTTATTCTGATGATTATGAATCATCAGGAAAGAAAAAAAGTTTGGGGAATGTTTTTGTCTTTTTTTTTCTCTGTCTCTTCTTCACATTAACTGAAATAACTGGCACTCTGCTTCCTATTTTCATCTATTTTTGAGTCATCTGTACCTGAAACAGTGGTTGCTTAGCAACCTGCTGGTGCACGTGAGCAGATGCAGCACTGTCACTTTCACCATTTTGACTGATCGGAGGCCAAGGGGGCAAACCTTCAGACCACACACACACACACAGAGAGAGAGAGAGAGAGAGAACAAGAGAGGGGGGAAAGAGTGAGGTAAAGAGGGCAGAGAGGGAGAGAGAGAAAGGAGAGAGCTAGAGAGAGGAGAGAGAGGAGAGAGAGTGAGAGAGAGAGGAGAGAGGGAGTATAAGAGAGAGGGAGAGACCGAGAGAGGGAAGAGAGAGAGAGAGAGAGACAGAGAGAGAGAGAGAGAGAGAGAGAGAGAGACAGAGAGAGAGAGAGACAGAGAGAGAGTGAGAGAGAGACACACAGAGAGAGAGAGAGACAGAGAGAGAGAGCGGGGAGAGAGGGAGAGAGAGAGAGAGAGACAGAGAGAGAGAGAGAGAGAGAGAGAGAGACAGAGAGAGACACAGAGAGAGACAGAGAGAGAGAGACAGAGAGAGACACAGAGAGAGAGAGAGAGACAGAGAGAGACACAGAGAGAGACAGAGAGAGACACAGAGAGAGAGAGAGACAGAGAAAGAGAGAGACAGAGAGACACAGAGACAGAGAGAGACACAGAGAGAGAGAGAGAGAGACAGAGAGAGACACAGAGAGAGAGAGAGAGAGAGAGAGAGAGAGACAGAGAGAGAGAGTATGTATGTAACTTGTACTTGTGCAGCTCAACACTTCATGATTGAGCTCCAACACCAGGGATCAGCAACATGCAGCAAGGGAGCCTCATGTGGCTCTTTTACTGCCCTGTTGTGGCTCCCCAGCTGAATTAGATCAGTAGGTTATAATAAAATAATCCTCCTTTACAGTAAAATAAAGCTCTGCTGATCCTTCAACACAGTTTAACAGTAAATGGTCTTAAACGCTGGAGTTAATGTAGAACTGCTGATTCACCCTTTAACCCTGAAGACCAGCGCAGACTGCTGGTCACCATAGCAACACAGACAATAATCTTGCCCAGCTAGTGTCTAACAAAAAGGCAAAGAGAAAGATTTAAAACAGATATGGATCATTTAGAAATAAATGGACTTGTTTGTGTTTATAATCACTCCAGCTGGTTGATTTTTGTTTAAAAGACAAAATGGCTCTTCTTAACATTTGGGTTGCTGACCCCTGGCCTAGACGACATTGGCACTTATTGTTGACTGGAGCAGCTCTAGCCGGGCAGAAAGGTGGCACACCCTATAACACAAAGAACTCTTCATTGTGAAACAGTCTACTGTCGGTGTTTGGCTATGAAGTTTGGAGGGCTGCACGCCAGATTTTATGCGCCTGTTAGCAATGGGTGTGGCTGAAGTAGCTAAAACCACTAATTAGAAGTCCACATACTTTTGGCCATGTAATGTAAAGAAGGGAGGACAATGAACTGAAAAGAGAGAGGGAGAGGGAGAGAAAGAGAGAGAGAGAGAGAGAGAGACTGATGTGGTACCTTTTTGCACAGATAAGCATCACATCCTGTACATTTCTACGAGACACTGAAACAAGCCGTTTTTGACTGTTCTGTTTTCAGTCATGAAGCCACAAACTTACAGCGTTCACTCAAAACCTGAAAACAACAAATTACTCAGATTTACAACGGCAAGCTTCCCTTATGAGATTTATTTATATTAAGTATTAGTCATCGTTTAGATCAAAGAGTGTTTTAACAGCTTTTAACAGGTCTGTGTGACTCCCAAACTCTCTTGAGGACGTGACTGTAAAGTGGCTGTATAAGATGCTGAGTGTAGAAGTACAGTACTGTGTGAAAGTCTTAGGCACCCAAGACACATTTCCAAAATCTATTTATTTGTGTAGTTTATATATATATAAAATAAACAGTGATTTTCTGGATATTAGTGTGTTTGTTTAACCATTTCCAAGCCTCTCCTCGAGGAAGCCCAGTATTACAGTATTATATGTAGTTAAAAAGCAGCTCCTGGTTTGACCAATCAGTGCTCAGTAAATCGAGCTCATGATGGGCGGCACGGTAGCGTGGTGGGTAGCGCTGTCGCCTCACAGCAAGGAGGGCCTGGGTTCAATTCCCCGGCCGGGCAACCAGGGACCTCTCTGTGTGGAGTTTGCATGTTCTCCCCGTGTCTGCGTGGGTTTCCTCCGGGTTCTCCGGTTTCCTCCCACAGTCCAAAAAGACATGCAGTCAGGCCAATTGTGTAAAATGATCAAATTGTAAGTCACTCTGGTAATGTAAATGATATTAACGATTGTCTTTGGCGGCTGTGAAGGTGTCAAGGAAAAATATGGACCCAAGAAATTCTTTCTGTTTTTCTGTTTATTTGAATTATGAATACGATTTTATTCTAATGTATACTGTGATAAACTCACTGCTGAGGGAAATTGTACTGTACGTTGTTTAAAAACCAACAAAATATGCAACGTAGGCCAATTTAAAGAGAACGAAAAATGGATGCTGGAAATCATGTTTGGAAATTAGCCACTCCATGCTAAAGGGGGCGGGTATTCATGTCCAATAAGGAGGTTTTAGCCCTTCATCCCTTCAGATGAGCTAATGCTAAGGCTAGCTTTACACGCTGATCAATCACAACTGCACGCAACACGTTTGATCATCTTACTAGATGGCCAAATCAGCAGCTCGTGATTTTGACTGCATTGTTCTCGCTGTATAAAATCACCCATGAGGTGTAATTGACAGAATATAGAAGAATAAATGGTGGCACAAGCGAATGTTTAAACAGCTGTTAGCGCTAGCTGGCTAGATAGCCCTGCTAAAAACAACAGCAGAAACCGTCATGCTCTTCATGCTGGCCTAGTGCTGCTCTGGCCATGCTGGTTGACCAGCATATCAGCATCCACAACACATCATATCGCTGTTGTCAGAACAAAACCTCAGCTCTCCAAAATTTTTACTTTACAGGAGAAGGAAACTTCATTTTTAATGGAAGTCAATGGAACCAGAATTTTTTCCAAAGTCATTTTAGGCCTTATCTTGTAGTCCATACACCATGAAATGTACAACTGTAAAGAGCAACAAGCGTTTTCAAATTATGTCGAAAACTGGAAAACAACAAAAATGGAGATACAAGGTTTCGTTCCAATATGCTAGCCAGTCAACACATTTGTTGTATTGGCACAGGAAACTGACAAAATGCAAAACTAAGAACCTCTTTAGTCATTAAACATTAAAGTGGCAGGGTTTCATGTCTAAGGAGAAGGTAGCCCCACAGATGAGCTAATGCTAAGGCTGGCTTTATACCATGAACAATCACAGCTGCACACAACACATTCGAATACTCCACTTGGTATGCTGCATCATTCTGGCTGTATAAAGTCACCCATGAGGTGTAATTGACAGAATAAAGAAGAATAAATGGTGGCACAAGTGAATATTTAAACAGCTGTTAGCGCTAGCTGGCTAGATAGCCCTGCTAAAAACAACAGCAGAAACATTTCATGCTGGTCTGGTGCTTGTTTTGCTGGTCACCCAGCATTGCCATCAGCATCCACAACATATGTTAGTTTTCTTGGTGGCCAGCCATTCTGATCTATGCTAGTTTTCTTGGTGGCCAGCCATTCTGGTCTATGCCAGTTTTCTTGGTGGCCAGCCATTCTGATCTATGCTAGTTTTCTTGGTGGCCAGCCATTCTGATCTATGCTAGTTTTCTTGGTGGCCAGCCATTCTGGTCTATGCCAGTTTTCTTGGTGGCCAGCCATTCTGGTCTATGCCAGTTTTCTTGGTGGCCAGCCATTCTGGTCTATGCCAGTTTTCTTGGTGGCCAGCCATTCTGGTCTATGCTAGTTTTCTTGGTGGCCAGCCATTCTGGTCTATGTTAGTTTTCTTGGTGGTCAGCCATTCTGGTCTATGCCAGTTTTCTTGGTGGCCAGCCATTCTGGTCTATGTTAGTTTTCTTGGTGGTCAGCCATTCTGGTCTATGTTAGTTTTCTTGGTGGTCAGCCATTCTGGTCTATGCCAGTTTTCTTGGTGGCCAGCCATTCTGGTCTATGCTAGTTTTTCTAGGAGAGAACGCAGCTGAACACAGAAACATTTTAGAAACACATTTGTTGTATTGGCACAGGAAACTGACAAAATGCAAAACTAAGAACCTCTTTTGTCGTTTAACATTGAAGTGGCTGGTTTTCATGTCTAAGGAGGAGGTTTTAGCGACAGACGCAGCCCCCTCAGATGTGTTAATGCTAAAGCTAACTCTAGACAGCGCAGTGTTAACCCAGATAACAAGCATATATCGGCATGCCAGTTTGATTGTGACTGTTTGCCACTTCTGGTCCACCCTTGGACCCATGAATGACCCATACTCAGATTACTGTCCTGCAAACAAGTTCTACCTAGTCTTCTATCTCCTCAAGACTTTTATTTTGGAATTTAACTTTGGTCATTCTCAGCACTACGGTGACACTGACGTGCTGGTGCGAGTGGATTAGACACAGCAGTGCTGCTGGAGTTTTGTGTCCACTTACTGTCCATTCTATTTGACACCCCTGCCTTGCTGGTCCACTTTGTAGATGTCATCAAAAACACCATCAGCACCTGCTGTGTCTGATCCACTCACACCAGCGCAACACACTAACACACCACATCAGTGTCACTGCAGTGCTGAGAATGGCGCACCACCAATATAATACTTGCACTGTGAGGGTCCATGGGGGTCCTGACCACTGAAGAACAGGGTAACAAAATACCAGAGAAACAGATGGACTATAGTCTGTAACTGTAGAACTACAAAGAGCACCTATATGGTCAGTGGAGCTGATTAAATGGACAGTGAGCATAAAAAGGAGGTGGTTTTAATGAAGTATCCCTTTATTTACGCTGAATGTGATTAATGGCCTTATTTTTGCAATACAGCCTATAACGTATTCATTCTGGTGGGCGCTGAAATATTCTGTGAATCGTGTGAAACACGTAAGAGGCAGTGTGGTAAATTATAACACCCCATCACGTTTTTACCCATAAGCACGAGATTGACACACTATAGTTGTGTAGAAAAGGGAAGGAGAATCACACACACTCAAGCAAACTTGTATTCCTGTCTTTATGGGGCCTCTTTAACTTGCACATTTTCTTTAAAAAAGTTTTAAGAAGGGAAATGCTTCTAAGAAGGTTTAGTTAGCTTCTTACTTGAATTTCCCGTTCCACCTTAAATGCCACAGCAACTCTCACTCAGGCCTGCCGGCGCCAGAGCGGAGGTGCTGCACCGTTTAAGGTGGAACGGAAAGTTCGAGCATAAAACTGGTGGATGAAAAGCTGACTTGGCCCTCGTAGCATTTTTTTGCGGCCAAATGTCTCCAAACCCACTAAACGTTGACGTTTTGAAGATACTGAAAGCGCAAACGGGCGGTAAAAAGGCTCAGTGTCGCTCTGTGGAGACAGAAAGCTGAAGTTGTCCGTGCCCGGCTGTACTTCTGCAGAAGCCCAAGGGTGAAAAGTTGAGCCTGTGCCCTGCGGTTTCGCTCTGCTTGTCTGCTTCTCTGTTTTTTTTTTTTTGCCCACTTCCTGCGCTCACACAGCAAGAAGAGGTGAAGAGCTTCCTCTGTAATTAATCGCAAGCAGTCATGGACGCAACACTCTCTTCTTCCGTCCTCTTTCTTAGTTATGCGTCGAGTTCAGTCAACATTTTTTTTGAGTACCTCATGAGCACAATTGTTGGCATTTGGCGACTACTAGTGGCTGACCGTAGCATCGCAAGTTTAAAGAATTCAGAATTTTAGAATTGAGAACCATTTGTCACTGTGGAATTAGACCTCTGCGTTTAACCCATCCGTGCAGTGAAACACCCAGGAACCAGGAAAACAGGAACCAGACGTCTGAAGACTTTAATACCTCTAAAAGAGCCGGACTCCATCGATTTTTCAAATGTCCTACACAATTAAATGGTTAGGATGTAAACAAACCCATTCAGAGTGGTTTGGTGTGGCTCCATTTTAGAGAAACGGGCCAGGTCAGAATTGTTGGCAGTGGTATTGATAGGAACCAGACGTTTAAAGAGTTTAACCTTTAATGCCTCTAAAAGACTACCACTATTTTACCTTTACTGGTATTGCATATAAAACAAGTTGCGTAGGTTCACTTTTCCAGCAGAATGGCTGCATTTGTGTTGTAGACATGCACCTCTGGTTCCAATCACCACCACTTTAAAGAAATCTGAGTCTGTAAGTTTCTCTACAATCAAGCATTTCACACCAAATCACTCAAAAGATTGTTTACATCTCACTGATTGAATTGTACAAGAACTAAGAAAAAAATTCATGGAATTCCCTTTTAACTCCACCAAAGGGGTAAGTTGTAACATTTGTACTCGCTGCTCTTGTTCGTAAAAGAGCTGAAAACCAAGTTTACGTTTTCATTTGTTTGAGATCCGCAAGTTGTGTTTTTCCCCCTGGTTTCTTCTGTTCAGTTTCTTGTGCATTTGATTAGTTACCATGGTAACATGTTCTGAATTTTGAAATGCATCAACATCAACAGATGTTATATTCAAGTCGTTATTCAAATGAAAGCCGACGAGCCATCAAACTCTGAACCGCTTTATTGACACCGGCGGCAACAGTAAGCCAAGAGTTCTCGCTATTCTTTTCCTTTTAGACCTCACCTTGATGTCACATGAAGCTGCGGGCACGTCTGAATGTTTAACTGCCGAACAGCCGGCCAGGCAGGCGTGAACGTGGAGCGAGAAAACCGCAAACAGTCCATTCAGAGGCCCAGTGAGGGAGTGTGGGAGTGAGTGAGTGAACGAGTGAATGAGTTGTCGAATGTGTGACTCACTCTGTACAAAATCCAGAGAGAGTCACAAATTTTGTTGATGAAACCACCCAGTGACTTCATCGCCTTCCAGCTCCTCTGAGACGGATTGTGAAACGCGGTGAAATATGTCAGTGAGTGATTTCATTTGTCCACTAGGGGGAGCTCTACTGTATGCAAGGTTCAGGTCACAATGACTGGGCGGATTCCTCAGACGAGTTTGTGAATACATAGGAACAAGTTTCTCACGTTCTCAGTCACAAACATCTCCACTCACTCACTCACTCACCAGAGAACACAAAACAGCAGTTGTTAATAAAACATAGAACATTAATAAATCATATAGCGCCAGTTTCCCAGACCACAGTTAAACCTAAACCTTGACTAAACAGGTTACAATACAACGGAGCCCAAGTCTAGGCTTAACACGTGTCCAGGAAACCGGGCCATAATCTCGTAGGTTAACCTACGGGCTATGGGGTGAGAAAGTGCCGGATTGAACAGTCTTTGAAGGAAGGGAGGAGCGTTTCCATGCAGACTAAGACTAAGACTGGGTCCACTTTCCTCCTGAACGCCTGCTGCGTCCTCAGAGTCTGCCACACCTCCCCTCTTCCTCCTTCCTCCTCTTCCTCACAGCCACCAGAAGCGTATGTAGACAATGAGCATGATGAAGAAGACGCCGCCAGCTGCCAGCTTGGCATAGGTGGAGCGCGTGTTCAGGTATTTGGCGTCGCTGCGGTACTTCTTGGACAGGCTGGACAGGTTGCTGGCCTTTGAGTCCAAAGCTGAAGGTGTAGAGAGGGAGAGGGACGAGAGAGAGAGACCAAACGTTTACATAGGTCGGCATTAACTGCATATTAAGAGGCATGCTTTGCTATCTTTTTAGGTTTCTTGGAAAAAATAGGATAGAAAATAGAAGAAACATCCAGAAAACAGGATGATTTCTGCTTGAATTCTTGCCTCTTTTTAACACACCATTCTGTAATTTGCCAAAAGAAAATGGCGAAATTTCTTGAAAAAGGAGGGCTCACACATGAGTCAACACAAACATAATTTCAGTGGATTATGGTGCAGTTATGCTCCCTGACTAAAGCTACCGAGATGGACCATTGAGGGTCCCACCCCAGTGACAAGAAGGGCACTGCCCCAGTGAAAATTTACTCCCTTAATTTCTGAGAGTGCAGAGGATGCGTTTCATCGTTTCCTTTCACTTAGAAAATCAACAAAATGCTATGACAAGGGGTGCGCATTTATTTGTATTTTGTGTGTGGTTAGTATTTTGATATTTTAGAGGAGGGAAATCATCCAAATGTGCTGAGGATTGAGACAGGGAACCATGTATACAGAAAATGACAGCTTGGCTGTGTCCAAAACCGCATTCTATCATAGTGAAGAGTGAAAATAGCCCAGCACCACTGGAAGGGCATTCATTAGTGTAGCATGCATGGTAAGTTAAGGTGTGGCAGTTTTTCTTCAAGCTGTGTCTCACTATGAGGACCGGTTCACATTTAAATCCCCAGTCAGCAATCACTGTTCCTGGTAAGCTACTTTTTGGTACTACGGAAGCTACCAAAACCCACATCTCTACCATTTGCTCTGGGTTGCCATTACATTTTTTTTTACTAGCAGTGGTAAAAGTACAGAACCCAACAGCTTTTTGACCAATACAGCATAATTTAACATTGTATTACTACAGAGAATAAGGAATAAATGAATGTGATACACTAATTTAGCATCTTTAAAATGGAAGTCTACACATTTCAGTATATTCAAGCTGTTCATTTTTTAAATGAATTAAATAGTTTGAGAAATAAAAGGAATAAAAGAAGCAGAGAACATAAGCATCCTGGACAGGCCACTGTTTTCTGCCCTGCTGAAACCACAGCACTGAGCGCATAAGCAGTGTTTACCGGATAAAGCCTCTCCTCTCTGCAGAACCTCCTCGATGTTGGCCACCATGATCCTCTGCACGTCCTGCAGCTCCGTGTTGATGTTGCTGAGGTTCCTGCGCGCTCTGCTGTCGATGTAAGACTTCTTCGTTTTCTGAATGTACGTGTCTGTGGGTAGAAAAGTAAATGTACTCAGTGCTTAAGCTGCGAAAGAATCAGGTTAAATTCAAGCACAGGCATTAGACTTAATGGCAACCTGAGTTTATGAGTTATTACATATCTTAGAACTGTTCAGGGGAATGGTCATCATAATCAATAAAGCCTTACCAAACTCAATGAAGGAGTACGGTCTGGACACAGTGGGTACTTTCTTCCCGTGCTGTTCATGAAATTCTGCTTGTAGGTCTTCTAAGTAAGCGAAGGCCAGCTTTTTGGGGAATCCTGCTTCACACAGCACCAGGTAGCACACCCCCTTCTCTATGACGTAGCTTTGGAAACACGTATAGATGGCAGTGTCTAGCAGCGCATTCTGAGGCGTCTTTACATGCAGCGTAAAACAGAGCTCAGAGCCAAGATCACACCCAGGTTTCGTATACGAAGCTAAAGAACCAAGTTTCTCATAAAGCAGTTAAGGCGGATTCCTTAAGCTAAAATGTGAGACTATTTAACAGGACAGTCAAGTGTTCAGCTTATTGTACTGAACTTACGCTGCACAGAAACACTGGAATACTCACTGGAAAGCCATAGTGCCAGCCTCCAAGGTGCAGCGGGTGGGACTCTGTTCATTAAGCTTCCGGAACAGCTGTTTGGCCTGGCTCTGATACTGCTGCAGGTCCCGACCCATCTGAACACAAACCAGAGCACAGTTGAACACACAAACCCAGAGAAAGAGTAATCTCTCTATGCTCTTCATTACATACTTATGAATTGTAAACAGGTGATGTTTTCAAGGATAGCTGACAAAACTGTGAACAAACCTTCTCATTTCCCTTCATGGCCGCAAGAAAAGAAAACAGAAGGGAAAGGAAAGATATTAGAACTAATTTCAGGCTCTTAACTATTATTACAAAAGCTTTCACCAGTGCTACTGAAGAGGCTTGATCAGGGCCTGTGCAAAGACATTACTATTTGGGGACAGTGGTTCACTGGGAGACCCATCTAGAAAACATGAAGGCAAACCTAGTGTTAGGAGTCTTGCCCAAGGACTCTGGCTTCATTCACATTACCAGGCTGAAGTGGCACTAATCTGATTTTCTGCCCTGCTGTGACTCAGATCTGGTGTTTTCAGGGCTGTGTGGACGCAAATCTGATCTTTTCAAATGCGACCTGGGCCACTTTGATATGTGGTCCTAGATCAGTTACGTATCCGATTCGTGGCCCTGTGACCTTAATGTGACGCTCAGATCGGAATTCATGTCCTTTATTCCCGCTGCGTCATCATTCAGCGTTACCATGGCAGCAGCGCTGAACAGACGTTAAAGCCTGTAAACGGTGGAAAAGCAGCTCATCTCACATTTTCCTCCTCCGTCTGGCTCTAATGATGAAGCTGAGAGCTGATCAGAGTTAATGATCTTCTCAGCGAAGCTCGTTCTGCTCGTTAGTTTGTGCTGATGATGCAGTGATTCAGTCACGTGACGTTACTGAGCAGGAGGAGCTCATGAGGCTCATTTCAGGAGCCGGTTCATCACTTTAATGACGGATTTGAGTCTCTGACCTAAACGAGTGTGAACCATCGAGTCAGAGAGATCAGATTCGTAACGTGAATGTAGCATTTTAGGAAGCCTGAAATAAGGAGGGCTCTTGCCAGAGATTTGAACCCCAACACTCCAGAGTGAGGCGTGGTGGTATTATCCATTACTCTATCCACCTGCTATGAGTAAGTAAGTTAAAACTCTGTCTCTGTTTAAGCAGGAGATGCCAAAGGGCACGTGGCACAGGAGCAAAACAAAATGCCACAGGACTATTTTGTGCATGCATCCCCTCCGCTGCCACTTTGTTGGTGCATTGCAGAACTTTCGCGATTGCAGCTTCGGATCTAAACTGTGCCTCCCTTAGCTATCCTAATTCAATTTACAATTTGATTAATTCAATGACTATTGTGTAAATGTACTGTATTTATGGGTCTACGTGGATACAGGATTACAGACACTCAACATTTTACATCATAACTAAAAACAACATTAGGGGGGAAAAAACAACAAACAACCTTGTATAAATATATTCACACAGTAATAATTAATACATACTAGTATATACACTTAAATTATTAGGTTAAGAAGAAAACAAACAGAATAAACGGTGAAATCAGTGTGAACACAGATATTGGGATTGTAGTTATCTGTGTGTTAATTATCTGTTATTTGTAAAGCACTTTGAATGACTGCAGTATATGATGGGTGCTTTACAAATAAACGAGTTGAGACGGATTACGAAAGTGTGTAAAGTTCAAAGTATCTTTAAGAGTTACACACACACACACACACACATCTAAGCCATTTCTCCTTCTGGGTCGTGGGAGGTGCTGGAGCCTATCCCATCGGTCACCAGGCAGAAGGCAGGATACACCCTGGACAGGTTGCCAGCCCATCGCAGGGCAGACAGACACATTCACCCACACCCAGGGGCAATTCAGCATGTCCAGCTGGCCTGACTGCAGGTCTTTGGACTGTGGGAGGAACCCCACGCAGACAGGGGGAGAACATGCAAACTCCCACAGAAAGGAACCTAGTCGCCCCGCCAGGGAATCGAACCCAAGCCCTTCTTGCTGTGAGGCGACGGCGTCACCCGTCCCGCCTCTCTTTAAAAGCTAATGAAAGGTTTTCTTCTAAGCATTCTGAAGCCAGTACGCCAGGCGTCCTCCTCCGTTTCCCGGCACGTATCGGTTTATTTCCTTATGGCTGTTTTTTGCCGTTGTCCCACTGCCAAGCAGCAGTGGTCAGTCTGGACGCCAAGAAAACGGCCCTTCCCTGCCAAAGCGGACCTCGATAAGCAACAAGATGCACTAGACTCGCTGACCACAGGCAGACGTCCAACCAAGGGCACCGTGATGTGCTCTGAGTGCAAGAAGGCCTCGAGCTTCCTCTGGACCCCCATCAATGCACATGCACGCTCTTCACCAGCCAGTGAGGGGGGGTTCCACGGATGGAGGAACTGTCCCCAAAAAACGGACTAGGGGTAAAAGGTTCACGCGTCGGTCTGAGCAGCGAGGCTCAGACTGACCTCTCAACCTCGCAGGCCATAATGGCCATGTGACGTCACGACGAGCTCTTGTGAGCCGCCCGGACCGCCGAGCGCCGCCGTTTAAACGGGGAGCTCCTTCACAGACAGACCGGATCACGATTACTCAGACCGGCGCTTCATCTCCACCGCTGCGCATTCCGTTCACCTGCTTCTTGCTCTAATTGTCCCGTTCCACCTTAAATGGTCCAGCTCTTACATGTAGCATTTAAGGTGGAGCGGGAAAATTCGAAGGAGAAGCGCAGAACCCCGGGCGGTTCTGTGGCTTCGCTGCGCGGTCTAAAGCGGAGTGACCGGTTCGGCTCCGCCACCGAACACCGCCAGGCCCGAAAACTCGCCAAACCCCACCTGCTCGTCTTCCTGCATGGACGCAGCGAGTGGCAACCCGTCCGCCAGCCGAGCGATCATAGTCAGAAGCACCATGTCTGCGCGCCTCTCGGTAAAGCCGCCGCCGTCTCTGCCGCGCCTCTCGGTAAAGCCGCCGCGTTTCTCTGCGCGCTTCACCAGCACCGACGCGCTGAGCTGGCCGGATGTACGCGAGCAGCCTGTGCTTCTCTGTTATTGCTCCGGAGGAAGATTCGAGAGCGTCTTTAGTTCCGGTTACTGTCGAAGCGGCTACGTCATATTTTACACGCAGGCAGCGTCCAATTCCGCGCGCTGGCAACCCGAGGGGCGTCTCTACCAACAGCCAATCGCCTTCACACGCCGGCGTTACCACACCTTTACAGGGCCGCTGTTAATAAAGACAAAAACAGTAATATTTCGAGAAAAAAGTCGTAATATTACGACATTAAAGTGGCATTAATACCAGGAATGGTTGTAATATTGTGGCCAAAGGCTTTGCAAAGTGAATGCAGCTCCTCGTGTTAAATGAGGGGCGTTGAGTTGGTGGAGCTGCACCTTCATATGGATTCACCCATAAAGAATCCCTCAGTCTCCCCGTCTTTCCTGCTCATCAGCACCAGCCTGGTATTAGTGTAAGAACCGGCTGAACCGGCTGAGCAGAAAACTGTTTATCTAGAATAAAGAGCCAGACGGACTCGGAGGAAACCGTCTGTCTGTGTTGTTGAAGGAGAATCTCAGGCAGGGTGGTCTACACGGCTATCGGGGGCTACATCTCCTCCCATTCAAAGAGGGCATGAAGTTTCACAGACGGTGAGAATGAAGATCAAAATGATCCACAGAGAGACGGGAGTGAGTGGAGCTCCAGTGCTGGTGCAGCAACCGAGACCCCAACGCGTTATAGCAGCCCCCCTACAGTTAGCCCCCTTACAGTTAGACCCCCTACAGTTAGCCCCCCTATAGTTAGCTCTCCTACAGTTAGCCCACTTTAAACTCCGAATATTACAACTTTATCCTCAAAGTCTACTAATTTTATGTTTATTAACAGTGGCCCTAAAACGCCGTCATACCGTTCCATGCGAATTCATTAGTACAGAATGTGTAGTACAGTGTTACGTGGCTTAATATTTTAACATTTCCATCCATCCATCCATCCATCCATCCATCCATCCATCGTCATCCACTTATCTGTGTCTGGGTCACGGGGACAGCAGCCTAGGCAAAGAGGCCCAAGTCTCCCTCTCCCCCGCCACCTCCTCCAACTCTTCCGGAGGAATACCGAGGCGTTCCCAAGACAGTCGAGAGATATTATCCCTCCAATGTGTCCTGGGTCTTCCCTTGGTTGGAAATCCTGAGGCCACCATACCAGACACCCTCCACCACTTGGCTGTTCTGAGAAATTCTGTCCATAAAAGTTATGAACAGAATCAGTGACAACGGACAGCCCTGGCGGAGTCCAACCCTAACTGGAAACCAATCTGACTTACTGCTGGCTATACGAACCAAGCTCCTGCTATGTTTGTACAGGGACTAAATGGCTTGTAACAATGAGCCCCTCACCCCGTACTCCCAGAGCACTCCCCACAGGATCCCCTGAGGGAATGCCTTCTCCAAATCCACAAAACACATTGCGAACTGGTTGGGCACCCTCCAGGACCGTGGTGAGGATAAAAAGCTCCTTCCACCGTCCAATGACATCCCCAGTTGAAGTCAGCAGCCCTACAGCCCCACTGTATACAGTGTTGGTTGGGAACCGCTTTCCTCTCCTGAGGCACCTGACGGTTTGCCAGAACCTTCTCGGTGCCTGTCGACAGTCTTTCTCCATGGCCTCACCAAACTCCTCCCACATCCGAGTTTTTGCCTCAGCCACCACCGAAACAGCGATCCACTTGGCCCTTCGGTACCCATCTTTTGCCTCCAGAGTCCCACAAGTCAACCAGGCCCGAAAGGACTCTTTCTTCAGCTTGATGGCTTCCTTTACCCAAGGTGTCCACCAGCAGGTTCGGGGATTGCCGCCATGACAGGCACCTACGACTTTGCGGCCACAGCTCCGATCAGCTGCATCAACAATGGAGGCACGGAACAGGGCCCACTTGGACTCGATGTCACCGGCCTCCCTCGGTATGCGGTCAAAGCTTTGTCGGATGTGGTTAAAGATCTTTCTGGTAGGTTCCTCTGCCAGATGTTCCCAACAAACCCTCACAACACATTTGGGTCTGCCAGGTCTGTCCGGTATTTTCACCCACCATCTGATCCAGCTCCCCACTAGATGGTGATCGGTTGACAGCTCCGCTCCTCTCTTCACCCAGATGTCCAAAACACACGGTCGCAAATCCGATGACACGACTACAAAACCGATCATCGAACTGCGGCCTAAGGTGTCCTGATGCCATGTGCACTTATGCACATCTTTGTGTTCGAACATGGTGTTTGTTATGGACAGACTGTGGCGAGCACAGAACTCCAATAACAAAACACCACTCGGGTTCAGATCAGAAAGGCCGTTCCTCCCAATCACGCCCTTCCAGGTTTCACTGTCATTGCCCACGTGAGCGTTGAAGTCACCCAGCAAGACAATGGAGTCCCTACAGGGGGCACTTTCCAGTACCACCTCCAAGGTCTCCCAGAAGGCCGGGTACTCAGAGATGCCGTTTGGTGCATAAGCACAGACAACAGTCAGAGCCCCTTCCCCAACCCGAAGGCGCAGGGAAACAACCCTCTCGTCCACCGGAGAAAACCCCAACGTACAAGCGATGAGCCGGGGAGCTATGAGTAAGCCCACTCCTGCCCAATGCCTCTCACCCTGGACAACTCCAGAATGGAATAAAGTCCAACCTCTCTCTTGAGAGAATCTGTTCCAGAGCCCCCACCATGTGTTGAGGTGAGCCCAACTATATCTAGTTGGTATCGCTGAGCCTCATACACTAGCTTGGGCTCTTTCCCTGCTAGAGAGGTCACATTCCATGTTCTGAGAGCCATTTTCAGTAGCCATGGATTGGAACGTCAAGGCCCCCGCCTTTGGCAGCCACCTGATCCACACTGCACCGGACCCCCATGAGCGCCTCTCCCACAGGTGGTGGGTCCATGAGAGAGTGGCTTGTTCAGGCTGAGCCCGACCAGGACCCATGGGTAAAGGCCCGATCACCAGGCGCTCATCGAAGAGCCCCTCCCCCAGGCCTGGCTCCAGGGTGAGGCCCCGGTAACCCTAATCTGGCTGAAGCGCCGGCCTGAGGGAAGAAGCTGGAACAGGTGGTATCCAGGGTGAGAGGGGTCTGTGGAGATCTTCTCTGCACATTTTTAAAAGATTTATCTGAAACATGGGCAAGATGTTAGGAAGGACTCTTTTCCTGTCTTTGACCTTCATTTTCAAACATGTTTGTAAATGCAATATAACCGGCATCCCAATCACCCAGTTATCTGCCACTGCAGTGAAAAACTGTCTGGAAATAGACTGAATAATTGTATAATATTGATACAGTCTAATATAGATTTGTTATTCTATAGTTAAAAAGGCTTTAGTCTTCCAAGATGAAACTTCAGCAGTGCACAATTAATATTCACTCATTTGGGCCCCAAGTGTCAAAAACAAGGCCCCGATCAGGCCTGTACCACAATCCTACCCAGCCCACAAAAGTATTTTAATTTTCTGTTAATATTATCCTGATTCACAATGCGCTGCACTACAATGCATTGCATTATAATGTGTGCTCTGACTCTCCCACCCCAACAATGATCTATGGGACAGAGGTTTGCCTCAGTTCTACACAATTCCACACACCATCTGCAGTTCAGCTGCAGTTCAACCAACATAAACACTCAGCAGCTCAGAAACTGAGCCCAAGTCTTAATGAACATGCAGCAAAGAAAGGATGCCAGTCTAATTCAGGCAAATAGGTGGGTTTTAAAGACTGAGCACCTGGAAACATTTACATTTCGAATACTTCCCTCCATCTTCCTCCCTCTCCTCCCTCCCTGTATTTGCCTTTCTCCCCTTTCTCCCTCTCTCTCCCTGTCTTTTCCTTTCTCCCCACTCTGTCTCTCTCTCTCTCTTCTTCCCTCCCCATCTTTCTCCCCCTCTTTCCTTGTCTTTGCCTCCACCCACATCTCTCTGTCTTTCCCCCTCCCCCTCTCTCTCACTCTCTCTTGCTCTCTCACTCTTTCTCTCTCTCTCTCTCTCTCTCTCTCTCTCTCTCTCTCTCTCTCTCTCTCTCTCTCTCTCTCTCTCTCTCTCTCTCTCTCTCTCTCTCTCTCTTTATCTCTCTCTTTCTCTCTCTCTCTCTTTATCTCTCTTGCTCTCTCTCACTCTCTCACACACACACTCACACACACACAATTATCTTAAATATAGTCAGGAAATCTAATATTTCTCCTGTTGAGATTGTTGTAAACTTAATTTAATATTATTTAACATATTTCTAGAGCATTTATACATGTGTTAAGTAATTTTATTAAGTAAAGTCTTCTCACTATATTAGCAGATATTTGTGCTTGTTGTAAGAAATGAGCCTGAAACCAGCAAAATTGTCTGGCAGTATAATGAGATACTTTTACTAAGCCAAGGGAAAATTCTGGAAATAAGCTGGATAATCGTATAATAAGTACACAACCACCTCAAAATGAGAAAGATTAGATAAGTAGACTACACTTAAGATCATTTCACTTGACGAGACCATTTTTCTGCAGTGGACTCTATCAGAGACAGACTTTACCCACGAACAACCAGACCAGATTCCTGGAATTCCTTCTACTGGGTGACTGTCGAGTCCAGGCAGATGTGTGGACTTCAGCATCTTACGACATCTTTTAATGGATGTGAAACACCAGCACCGTGTCGACCATGTTGCTTTGAAAGATGTTATTTACACTGACACTGTGAATAAATTCTGTTATGAATGTGAGGGGAAGTGTTTTTCTCTGAGTGGAGGAAAATACCAACAAAGTTGTGAGGAATGGAATGAAACCAGGGGGAGTCGTGGGGGTTTGGTGTAAGCCAGTTCTATCTTGTGGAGGGAGGGGGGCTCCACATAAGTAAACAGATTACATGCCAGGATCACAAGATATTTGGTATGGAAGCCCATTCTCAGCTGATTCGGGCAGCACTGGGATGACATTTTGACTTAGTATCTCAAAATAATTACATATGTCTAAAAAATACATTTTCTCAAAATGTTTACTTATTATCTCAACATAATTACATAATACTTCTAATTAATTACTTAATTACTCAACATTTTGACATAGTATCTCAAAATAATTACGTGTCTAAAGAAATAAATTTTCTCCAAAATTTGATTTAGAATCTCAAAATAATGACATACTACATCTAAGTAACAATTATTCAAAATTGTGACTTAGTATCTCAAAGTAATGACATTTTGTGTATAGTGTATTTTGCTAAACTTCTGACTTGTACCTTGAAATAATGACTTATTTTCTTGAAATTTACTTAGTATCTCAGAATAGTGACTTCATTTCTCAAAAAAAGACGTTATGTTGAGTTATTTCAACATTGTAAGTCATTATTTCAACATAGATGGTCTTTTTCTTCTCCACCATCCAAGAATCAACATCAAAACAGAATGTAGTACTATTTATAATAAGTTAAATTTAATATAGTGTAAATATATTTTAAATACATTATAAACCAAGACATATAGGTTCATTTTCAAAGCGCTTGGTTTAAAGGCCCTTGGTGAAAAGAAAAAAAAAACATAACTGGGGCCTTTTGTTGTGACTCAGTGGTGACATGGTATTTTTATATTCTTATTTTTCTAAATAATGCAACGTTAAATAAACCTCTCCTTGGATCACCACCTTACCGTGGTGGAGAGGTTTGCATGCCTACATGATCCTAGGAGCTATGTTGTCAGGGGCGAAAGCTCCAGGTAGGGTCTCCCAAGGCAAACAGGTCCTAGGTGATGGGCCAGACAAAGGGTGATCCAAAAACCCCATATGATGGAGACTATCAGGACCCAGTTTCCCTCAAGCCAGATTAGGATCAGGACATCCAGGCTACAAAGAAGCTTCTTCCCACAATCCATCACTCTCTTGAACAGTTAAAATATTACATAAAACAATATTCCAGCTTCAACTGCACTTCTACATATGCTGGTATATAGAATCAAGTTCAACTCCATCCTCTGGAACTGCCACTCAAACCAGTGCTATTCTAGTATCTTACTCACCTGCCTTCTCACCCCACTTATTGTGAATGATGGCAGGAATGTGAGTTTTATTTTATTTTATTTTGTTATATTTTTTATTTATTTTCTCTTCTTCTCTACATATGAATATCTGTCTGATACTGTGCACTGTGAGCTCCTGTAACCAAAACCGAATTCCTTGTATGCGTAGCCTACCAGGCCAATAAAGCTTGATTCTGATTCTGACTACAGCACTTAGAAAAATATTTGTTTTGTGTTAATGTGAAAAACAATTTCCATAAAAAAGTGTACTTGTGTAAGAGTTATAGGGACTAAATGGTGCCTCAAACATTATCAAATTACTCAAATATAATTACAAATCTAAGTACCTGCCAGTTGCTTTTGTTTAAATGACTTAAAATAAGTAGCACTGAGTTGAAAAATAATGAATAATCTAATAATATTAATACAGCAGTCTCATCATGAGAAATATTAGATATACTTTATTGGCAAAAGTATTCGGTCGTCTGGCCTCACACGCATATGAGTGACATCCCATTCTTAATCCATAGGGTTTAATATGATGTCGGCCCACCCTTTGCAGCTATAACAGCTTCAGCTCTTCTGGGAAGGCTTTCCACAAGGGTTAGGAGTGTGTTTATGGGAATTTTTGACCGTTCTTCCAGAAGCACACTTGTGAGGTCAGACGCTGATGTTGGACAAGAAGGCCTGGCTCACAGTCTCCGCTCTAATTCATCCCAAAGGTGTTCTGTCAGGTTGAGGTCAGGACTCTGTGCAGGCCAGTCAAGTTCTTCCACACCAAACCCGCTCATCCACGTCTTTATGGACCTGCTTTGTGCACTGGTGGTCAGTCATGTTGGAGCAGGAAGGGGCCGTCCCCAAACTGTTCCCACAAAGTTGGGAGCATGAAATTGTCCAAAATCTCTTGGTGCTGAAGCATTAAGAGTTCCTTTCACTGGAACTAAGGGCCCGAGCCCAACTCCTGAATAACAACCCCACACCATAATCCCCCCTCCACCAAACTTTACACTTGGCACAATGCAGTCAGACAAGTACCGTCTCCTGGCAACCGCCAAACCCAGACTTGTCCGTTGGATTGCCAGATGAAGAAGCGTGATTGGTCACTCCAGAGAACTCGTCTCCACTGCTCTAGAGTCCAGTGGCGGTGCTTTACACCACTGCATTCAACGCTTTGCATTGCGCTTGGTGATGTAAGGCTTGGATGCAGCTGCTCGGCCATGGAAACCCATTCCATGAAGCTCTCTACGCTGTTCTTAAACTAATCTGAAGGCCACATGAAGTTTGGAGGTCTGTAGTGATTGACTCTGCAGAAAGTTGGTGACCTCTGTGCACTATGCCCCTCAGCATCCGCTGACCCCACTCTGTCATTTTACGTGGCCGACCACTTCGTGGCTGAGTTGCTGTCGTTCCCAATCACTTCCACTTTGTTATAATCCCACTGACAGTTGACTGTGGAATATTTAGTAGTGAGGAAATTTCACGACTGGACTTGCACAGGTGGCGTACCACCACGGTGAGAGTGTGTGTGTGTGTGTGCACTGCAAAAAATGATATCTTGTCAAGTGAAATGATCTTACATCTAGTCGATCTATCTAACATTTCTCATTTTGGGGTGGTTGTGCACTTATTATAAGATTTTCTAGCTTATTTTCTGATATTTTTTACTTCTTTTAGGTCATTTAATTAAGTAAAATTATCTCACTATACTGGCAGATAGTTTTGCTGGTTTCAAGCTCATTTCTTAAGACAAGCAAAATTATCTGCCAGCATAGTGAGAAAATTTTACTTGATAAAAGTTCTTCAAACAAGTAAAAATGTCTAGAAATAAGTTAAATAATCTTAAATTAAGCTTACAACAATCTCAACAGGAGAAATGTCAGATTTTTTGACTAGATTTAAGACAATTTTATTTGACAAGATAGCATTTTTTGCAGTGTGTGTGTGTGTGTGTGTGTGTGTGTCCTCATCAGTCCTCTTCTCTCACACACTCATAGCGGTGGCCGTCACCCTTGGCAACAAGTTAAGGCCAGGTGTCCTCAGGGCAGGATGTGGGTTCTGGAGAGCAGAGCTGAAAGTTGCAGGTGCACTGCGCCGCCACCAGAGGGTATCAGTGTCCAGGAGGGGTAAAGGAACGAGTAAGAAAAGAATTTGGACAACTGAGTCTGAACCTCAGGACAGGTCACATTATTACACAAGACTTTCCCTGTGAGAAAGAGAGAAAGAGAGCGAGAGAGAGAATATTGACAAGAAAGAACAAGAAAGAAAGAAGGAGAGAAAAAGAGGGAGAATGCTAGAAAGATGGTAGAAACAGAAAGAGATGGAGGGATAAACAGACAAAAAAGAGACAGAGGGAGTGGAAGAGAAACAAAAAGAGAAAGAGGGTGAGATAGATCAGGAGAGAGAGAAGGAGAGAGAGAGAGGCATAAAAAGATGGAAGAGAAAGAGAGAAAAACAGAGAGGGAGAAAGAGGAAGAAAAATTAGAGGGAAAAAGAAAGAAAGAGGAAGGGGTGGGGGAGAGAGAGGGGGGACAGGGGGAGAGGGAGAAAGAGAAAGAGAGAGGAGAAAGAAAAAGACATAGAAAGAGAAAGAAAAAGACGAGAATAGTATAGAGATCTGCAGAAAGAGGGAAGTAAAGAAGGAATGAGAAGAGAGATGAGAAAGGAAAAGAGAGGGAGAGAAAAAGAGAGTGAAAGATGGAGGGAAAGAGAGAAAGAAGAAGAGAATAGTATAGAGATCTTCAGAAAGAGGGAAGTAAAGAATGAGGGAGGAGAGAGAGAGGGAAAGAGAGAGAGAGAAGGAGAAAGATGGAGGGAAAGAGAAAGAGAGAAAGTGATTGACAGAGGGGAAGGATGGAGGGAAAGAGAAAGAGAGAGGGAGGGACAGAGGGGAAGAGGAGAGAAGGAACGAGGGAGAAAGATGGAGGGAAAGAGAAAGAGAGAGGGAGGGACAGAGGGAAGAGGAGAGAAGGAAAGAGGGAGAAAGATGGAGGGAAAGAAAAAGAGAGAGGAAGGAACAGAGGGGAAGAGGAGAGAAGGAAAGAGGGAGAAAGATGGAGGGAAAGATAAAGAGAGAGGGAGGGACAGAGGGGAAGAGGAGAGAAGGAAAGAGGGAGAAAGATGGAGGGAAAGAGAAAGAGAGAGGAAGGGACAGAGGGGAAGAGGAGAGAAGGAAAGAGGGAGAAAGATGGAGGGAAAGAGAAAGAGAGAGGAAGGGACAGAGGGGAAGAGGAGAGAAGGAAAGAGGGAGAAAGATGGAGGGAAAGAGAAAGAGAGAGGAAGGGACAGAGGGGAAGAGGAGAGAAGGAAAGAGGGAGAAAGATGGAGGGAAAGAGAAAGAGAGAGGGAGGGACAGAGGGGAAGAGGAGAGAAGGAAAGAGGGAGAAAGATGGAGGGAAAGAGAAAGAGAGAGGGAGGGACAGAGGGGAAGAGGAGAGAAGGAAAGAGGGAGAAAGATGGAGGGAAAGAGAAAGAGAGAGGGAGGGACAGAGGGGAAGAGGAGAGAAGGAAAGAGGGAGAAAGATGGAGGGAAAGAGAAAGAGAGAGGAAGGGACGGGGGGGATGGGAAAGTAAGTGTCAGTGATTTTACCGTGGAAATGATGACTCTTACTCAGAGTGTCGTAACAGGCGTGCTGAGACAGCAGCGGCGTGTGTGACACACACTCTCTCTCCTCACACACTCTGGTGGCCCTGCACCTGAAATCCCCACTCCACACACTCCTCCTCCTCTTCCTCACCGCCCTTCACAGGTGCAGCTCATCACCTGCAGCAGCAACAGGATTCTTACTGAGATTTCTGTGAGAGTTCTAGCTAGTTTAGAGGGTTCGTGTGTGTGTGTGTGTGTGTGTGAGGGAGACCTCTGAGTGCAATGAGTCAGTGATGCAGGCTGCTGTAGGAGAATGCTGAGTGACAGGTCTGCAGAGAGTAACAGTCACACGCTGCAGCGTGAACGTTACAGCCCCAAACCCAGGGGCGCTGACGGTCCGCCCACGCATCAGAAACTCGCCCCGGCAACACTCAGAGAGAGAGAGAGAGAGAGAGAGAGAGAGAGAGAGAAATAGGAAAGGATGAAGAGAGACAACATCAGAGCACCATGAAGAGCGATAACAGATAAATCAAAGAATGAGACGAATTAAAAGCTGATTATTTCAGACACAGTGACTATGCAAATGTTTGAACATGTCCAAGTTATATTAAAGTCAAAATCCTCTGATTAAAAATACGTTAACACAGCATCTACATAAAAAACACACTTAAAAGCTTATAACGCTGAAGTTGTTATGTTTATGAACAGACGCCTACAGATCAACATAGTAAAGGAGCTCATCTGTGATCCTGAGTTTAAAGCCAGTTTTTATTCAACTTAAACTTGGAACTAAGTTGTAAATAAATCTGAAACTGAAACTTTGCTTGTGTGTAAAAAGTGATTTCAGAGCCACTCGGTTCTCCCTGATGGAAACTGTTTACCTTCAGTGTTTTGTGCTTCTGATCATTTTAATAGACGTCAGCTTCACTAATTAATGACGTTCTATTAAAAGACTGGTTTACCAAGAGAGACGCTGGAGGACTTTCACCTGAAATGAGTTCATGAAGCCAGTCTGGTTATAAAAATGATAACAGGACATCAGAGTGTAAACACTGTGTGAACATTTCATAACAAATGGACTAAATTACACAATTAATAAATCCATAAATTACATAATTAATTCTGTTAAATTAACATACATTTAAGGTAAGGTGTTCTGTAGTGTCTATTTAGTGCTCCAAAGTAGGGAATAGTGATTAGGGACTATTTTGTTCTTTGTTTTCAGCAGCCATGCAGGTGAGATCGGCCTCACACCTTCCCGCAACAGACCCTCCACATTGCTCTCCTTCACCCAGCAACACCTGGCCTGAGCCTGGCTCATTGGTCAACACCAGCACCTGAACCATCATCCAGGGAGCACTGGAAACCATAGTGCTGCTGCAGTTTGACCTTTTCCACAGTAACCCACCCTGACTTTACAAGAAGACAATCAAACTTAACTGAACCAGTGACTGGAAGAGCAGAACCAAAACCGAGTAAGCGAGAGACTGAAAGCTGAAGCTGATCACTCTGTACTCGTTAGCCTCATCTTTCTGGCCAAAACACTCTCCCTCTTTCCATTTTGTCACACTCTCTCGCCCACTCGTCTGTTTCCTCGAGTTCTTCCTTCCAGCGTATGTGGTGCCCACTACTGAGCTCAGCAGGCCCTGAGCTGAAGGAGAGTGCTGCGCTACTGAGGATGTGCAGGAATGTATTATCTTAGGGGGTGGGGGGGGTGGGGTGGGGGGTATCCGAGCTAGAACTTTCTACTGAAATGTATCTGATTTGCTATTTATTCCACTGACTAGTAACAGTGCGGAACAACCAACAGATACTTCACCACAAAATATCTATAAAATGAGGTTTTATATACAACAATCAAGCATAACATTACTTTGTTAGCCCCCCTTTTACCCTGTTCTTCAGTGGTCAGGACCCCCATGGACCCTCACAGAGGAGGTACTATTTGGGTGGTGGACCGTTCGCAGCACTGCAGTAACACTGAGGTGGTGTGTTAGTGTGTGTTGCGCTGGTCTGAGTGGATCAGACACAGCAGAGCTGCTGGAGTTTTTAAACACCTCAGTGTCACTGCTGGACTGAGAATAGTCCACCAACCAAACACATCCAGCCAGCGTCCTGTGACCACTGATGAAGGACTAGAGGATGACCAACACAGACTGTGCAGCAGCAGATGAGCTGTCGTCTCTGACTTTACATCTACAGGGTGGAGGGACAAGGTAGGAGTGTCTAATAGAGTGGACAGTGAGTGGACACAGTGTTTAAAAACTCCAGCAGCACTGATGTGTCTGATCCACTCGCACCAGCACAACGCACACTATCACACCACCGACCATGTCAGTGTTACTGCAGTGCTGAGAATGATCCACCACCCAAATAGTATCTGTTCTGTGGGGGTCCATGGGGTCCTGACCACTGAAGAACAGGGTAACAGAGTATCAGAGAAACAGATGGACTACAGTCTGTAACTGTAGAACTACAGAGTGCAGCTATACAGTAAGCGGAGCTGATCAAGTGGACAAGGAGAAAACAGGGGGGTGCTCACAATGTTATGCCTGATTGGTGTATATAAACACACACACACACCTATATACGCATATATATGAGAGAGAGAGACAGAGAGAATGAATTGAACTAGTCCCTGTGCCATAAGGATGTCCAGACAGCAGCACTGTCATTGAGTCCCTGCGAGACCCTCTGCTCTGTTCTCGAGTAAACACTGAACTAAACTGCAGCGTTTCATCATCTCCCTGAAAACCCACAGCAGGACGTGCAGCCTCAGAGAGGACAGCAGGCTGAAAACAGTCCAGTTTAGGCAGAACTGGGAAAAGGAGAAAGTGAAGCAAAGTAAAGAAATTAAAGGAAAGAAGAATGAACGTCAGCAGGGGAAGGAGATTATAAACGTTTTATTTCACATCAAAACTTGTAACAGCAAGGAATCAAGGGCTGAGGTTAATTCATCTCGTTTATATTCAATAATGCAAAAAGGATTCCATGAATACAATAAAACAATGTATTTGAATTAAAAGTGCTGGTACAGATCATCTGGGACTGTGTTTTACTTTGTAAGCTCAAATAAAGGCACAAATGCACACACTACAACAACAATCATAAAGCAAGATCATAAAATAACAACAGACTTTCAGTACAATGAACGTTGATCCTTGAAAATATTAGTGACCAGACAAATCCCTTATAAAGTTCAGTAAACCATACATAAGCAATAACTCAGCATATTTTTCTTTATTTGTTTACTCTTTTCTCCACTTTTCCCACCTTAAACATTTTGCTGGACACATTTTGCTTCTTTAGGTTAGTGCTGGACGTGCAAAGCTAGTGTTAGTAACAGACACTTGAAGTCAGTAGTCACTCAAATCTTTTCTGCAAACACATCTCCAAAAACGTCTCTCAACAAGATGAACCGCATCCAGTTCTTCAAGTGGTTTAAGTCACTTAAGGCGACCTATAAAAATGGACAAACCTTTGCTGGGCACAGCAGGCAGAGATTTTAGACCACAGGGAGTTACAGCAAATTCAAATCCATGGTGAACGTTTATTAATATTTCTAAGCTCACAATTCATACTGTGTCCTAAAACATGCACTAAATAATCTGATAACTGCAGAAAATCAGATTTTGTCAGTAATCCGATCAATGCATTTATGTGCACTTGAGAAATCGGATAATGGAGAAACGTCTGGTCAGACAGTAATCAGATTTCTGTTTTACAACCAGCCAATAAACTTACAAAAGAAGTAAAATTTAAACGTAAAACTTTTTTTTTTAAAACATCAGCACTTTGCCTGAAAATATGAATATATATCATCTAGAAGATGAGATGAGAACTATTGAGATGAGAACTATTTAAATTCCTCATTTTGTCAACAACGTACTCGGTTTCTGTGGAATCGGATCCAGCTACTGGCTTATTTCCAGTACCGCCGTCTGTTTTCGCACATGCGCAGACAGAGGAATCCGAAAGAAATCAGAGTAAAAGTTCACATGCGCTGAGAAATCTGATAACTGAGCTAAAATCCAGCCTCTTTCTCAGATTTCTTAATCAGATTTTAAGATCGGAGTATGGTGTTTACATGGCCATTTGAATAATCGGATAACTGCAGAAATACGATTATGATCGGATTGTTAAGTGCATGTAAAAGCAGTCACTGGCAGGTATGCACGGCGTTATTCATGGCCTGGATGTGGTTTGACTGCTTGATTTCAGAAGATATTCTGGATGAGCAGGTGCCTTGGATGAGTAGAGTAATTACCCGTTTTATCATGTGGAGTGAAACTTTTAAAACTGGCCCATACATGGAAAACTGGCCTGAAACGTAGTAGTGTGGTTTATTTGCCATTAGAATGCCATGTGTGCTCTGGCATCTTCAAGTATAAAACGTTAAACCAAGCAACACTTCACCCAAAAATGTGAACGCTAGTAATGACGACTGAAAGCTAGAGAGGACCGGTAAATGAACCAAACCAACTGGTCCCCACTACTAGCCATGTTAGCATTCTTGGCTGAAGTACTGCCATAATGGCAGGTTTAAGAAAACATTTAGTTTCTATAAAAACGGGACCAAAATGAAAGACAGCTCACAACAGGGGCATATTTGATCAGCCAATCATTGCTTAGCATATATGGATTTCCTCTTATCGTCACTGTCCAATTAAAAACATGCATCTCTATTTTTGTTTGCGATTTTTACTTTTCTGCATCATTTGATCTCAGCAGCCGTCCTTTACATTGTGTGAAAATTTCATGTTGATTGGACAAATAGAAATGCTCCAAAATTGCTTGGAATAAAATCTCCTTCTACTGACTTACATTAAAAGTACAGAACATTTTTTCCCATTCCTGTAAAGTAACTATTTTCAAGATACTTGTTTTTCATTGGACAGTGACGATATAATACATGTCGTTAAACCTGATTTTTGGTCTCTCTCTGCTTGATATGGCTGATTTTTTTTGTGTTGCTTGTTTAATCAGAAGCCAGGACATCCCGTAGTTTCTGAGTGATGGCCTGAGCGTGGTCTGGAGGGCAGGGCAGCAGTGGCAGCCGCGGCGGACCCATGGACAGCCCCGAAAGTTCGCTCATCAATTGTTTATTCACGTGCAAGCCAAAGCCTGGAGCAGACAAGAGCAGACAGAGAAAGAATTAGTGCTTCATGATATAAAGAAAATAGTATACTGCTATAAAACTGCTACATACTGAAATATGCTGTGGAATATATCTATATTGGTGGTGATGTGAGATGGTTGTGACATGGATAACCCTTTAAAGTCAAAGCAAAAAGCACACATTTCAGTCATTTGTCAAGAGATACACAATGATACAGGTATCGGTATTGCTTACTAAAACAATGGCAGCATTTCAAACTGATATTTTACTACGTATGTATTCCAACCTAAAAGAGCGGAATGATCCTGAATGAAATATTGAAATATCTTTTATTCTTTTGTCTATTTTCATAAATGTTATATTTCTTTGTGACCACAATGAAGGTAGATGTAGCAACTCGGTGCCATAATGCTGCTGTGCCATTTATTTTCATATGTAAAGAAGGTGATCTAACAAAGTTAGAAATTCATCGATTTTCACTGATGCAGCTGAACAAGCTAATCTCCCACTTCAAATAGCACAACTAGAAAAACAGCATGGCTTCAACTGTAACTCTGACTCAGCTCATATACACATTCAGATTTTTTCTGTTTGGTCCAAGAAAGCTCAAAATCAATGAGCAATTTTGGGCAGAGTTTATGGATATGTAATACTTGTTGCACATTCGTAAAATACAAACACAATTTGGAAAATATGACATTGTAAATGTAATTTGTTTCCTACAAACACAGAACTCATAACAGATATTATGCTTTTTATAACATTGTAGAGAACACCACCAGCCTTCATGTGTTATGTGCAATGGCAATAACAGCTTACTAGAACCTTGTTCCAAGTACTGGGACGCGGTGCAAAATGTAAATAAAAACGGAATGCAATGATGTGCAACACATTTAAACCCTGTATTTTATCAAAAAATAGTACAAAAGCATGTAGGCAAATAGTCAGACAATTCAAGAATAACGTTTCACACCATAAAATAGCAAAGAACTTGGGGATTTCATAATGTCATTAAACGATTCTGAGAATCCAGAGAAATCTCTGCATCCAATGGATAAGACTGAAAACCAATACCGGCTGGCCGTGATCTTCAGGTCCTCAGGCAGCACTGCATTTAAAACAGACACAATTCTGTAGTGGAAATGTCTGCACGGGCTCAGAAACACTTCTGAAAACCGTTGTCTGTGAAAACAGTTCGTCAATGTTTCCACAAATGCAAGTTAAAACTATCATGCAAAGGAAGACTCATAGGATCCAGAAATGCTGCCACCTTCTCTGGGCCTGAGCTCATTTAAGATGGACTGAGGTGAAGTTGAAAAGTGTCCTGTGGTCCAACAAATCAAAATTTGCAATTTCTTTTTGGAAACCATTCACGCCTCTTCCTCCCAGCTAAAATAGAGAGGGAGCACCCGGCTTGTTATCAGCGCACAGTTCAAATGCATCCATGATGGTATGGAGGAGCTTTAGTGCACATGGCATGGGTGACTTGCACATCTGCACCATTAAGACTGATTGATATATATTGATATACCTGTATATATCAATATACTCATTGATCTATACAGGTTTTGGAGCAACACATGCTGCCATTCAGACAATGTCTTTTTCAGAGAAGACCTTGCTTATTTCAGCAAATCAATAACAAACCACATTTTGCTCTTATTACAACAGCACTGTTCTGTAGTAAAAGAGTCTAGGTGCTAAACTGGCCTGTCTGCAGTCCAGGCTTTTGACCCACTGAAAACATCTACCGCATTATGAAACTAACTACTTTTTTGAAACCTGTTGCAGGCATCAAATTCAAATTGAGCATATATTTTTCACAGAACTATATTATTACTCTGTTTCAACACTTGCTATGTTGTCTTTGTACTACTTTCTATTAAATATAGGATTTCAATGATGAACAATCGGTTTGCCATCTCAGCTTAGTCACCCTTATTTACTGAGTTATTATGAAATTATTAACTGTAAAGCATTCAGTTCAATAATTACAATGAATTATTCAACAGGCCTTTGAAACTAATCTGTTACATAGATAGAAGAGCATGGAACTGACTCAAATGTGGACCTTTCTAAAGGGTTTAATATTGTAAAAGAGTGATGAACTCACCTAGACTGATTGCAAATGTGATGACCTCCTGCATCCTAAACTGAGAAGGAGAAAAACAAACACAGCTGATCCAGCAAATGGAAACTCTAAACTTTTAATACAACTGTGATGACATGCAGCACATTTATACAAGCTTATTAAGAGAGAAATCAGAAATTGAAAAGATACATTTGTAAAATTAGTCAAACTAAGGAAGGAGCAGCTTTAAAAAGGCAAGTCTAATACAGGTGCATCAAACCCAACCAGTAAAGGGGCCACATTAAACAAACAAACAAACAAACAAACAAACAAACAAACAAACAAACAAACAATCTCACCACGTCTGTGGGCCAGAGAAAAAAAAAGTTTTGTTTCATTTTCAATTATTGTTGTTCTGTAACCTGTACTGGCCATTGTTAATTCAAAATACGCAAAAACTTCAACAGTAAAACAAAGGCACGTATAGTAAACTTGAAATATTACATGCATACTTAAAATATTCTTTATTTAAATCTCCCCAGGAGCTCAGTCTTTTAAACCTACCTACATTATATTTCCAAAAGTATACAGACACCCATCCAAATCACTGAATTCAGGTGTTCCAATCACTTCCATGGCCACAGGTGTATAAAGCCGAGCCCCTAGGCCTGCAGACTGCTTCTACAGACATTAGTGAAAGAATGGGTCGCTCTCAGGAGCTCAGAGAATTCCAGCGTGGTACCGTGATCGGACGCCACCTGTGCAGCATTTCCAGTCGTGAAATTTCCTCACTACTAAATATTCCACAGTCAACTGTCAGTGGGATTATAACAAAGTGGAAGCGATTGGGAACGACAGCAACACAGCCACGTGGTCGGCCACGTAAAATGACAGAGCAGGGTCAGCGGATGCTGAGGGGCATAGAGCGCAGAGGTCACCAACTTTCTGCAGAGTCAATCACTACAGACCTCCAAACTTCATGTGGCCTTCAGATCAGCTCAATAATAGCGTGGAGAGCTTCATGGAATGGGTTTCCATGGCCGAGCAGCTGCATCCAAGCCTTACATCACCAAGCGCAATGCAAAGCGTGGAATGCAGTGGTGTAAAGCGCCGCCACTGGACTCTAGAGCAGTGGAGACGTGTTCTCTGGAGTGACCAATCACGCTTCTCCATCTGGCAATCCGATCGAGGAGTCTGGGTTTGGCCAGGAGACCGGTACTGGTCTCACTGCATTGTGCCAAGTGTAAAGTTTGGTGGAGGGGGTATCATGGTGTGGGGTTGTTTTTCAGGAGTTGGGCTCGGCCCTTTAGTTCCAGTGAAAGGAGCTCTTAACGCTTCAGCAGACCAAGAGATTTTGGACAATTTCATGCTCCCAACTTTGTGGGAACAGTTTGGGGATGGCCCCTTCCTGTTCCAACATGACTGAGCACCAGTGCACAAAGCAGGTCCATAAAGACATGGATGAGCCAGTTTGGTGTGGAAGAACTTGACTGGCCTGCACAGAGTCCTGACCTCAACCCGATAGAACACCTTTGGGATGAATTAGAGTGGAGACTGTGAGCCAGGCCTTCTCGTCCAACATCAGTGTCTGACCTCACAAATGCGCTTCTGGAAGAACCAAAAATTCTCATGAACACTCCTAAACCTTGTGGAAAGCCTTCCTAGAAGAGTTGAAGCTGTTGTAGCTGCAAAGGGTGGGCCGACATCATATGAAACCCTATGGATTAAGAATAGGAGGTCACAAGTTCATATGCGTGTGAGGCCAGACGAGCGAATACTTTTGGAAATATAGTGTATCTGTTCTGATTGGTTGCCCTCTATTGTGCCTCAGTTAAAAGTAGCCTGGACTGAAACACTGCTTATAACATCAGTGTGAATGGGCGGAGCTAAACTGCTGTGAGCTGAAAAGGAGTTAGTGTGTTTGGTATTATGTAGAACTGTGTAGAATCGTTGTGCCATAAACTGTGACTTGTTGCAGTAAGAGATGGAGCATATTACGTTACAGTGCATGCTGGGGACTGAAGTGTAGCGCACTGTGAAACAGGATAATATCAATAGAACATTTAAACACTTTTGTAGGCCAGATTGGATTATGCGGCGGTCCTGATCTGGCCTGTGGGTCCTGTGTTTGACAGATGGGGTCTAATTAAACAATTGATAGAAGTGAGACACACCTGAAGCTTCCTGGCTAGATCAATATCTCCTCTCTCAAACGCACCCAGCATACTGTTCATAGTGCTGCCCACATAGTTGTATGTACTGGTGAGGAAACAGAGAAAGACTAAAAAAAATTAAAAAAAACATTGAGAGTAGATGAAAAAATTGAGACACATAAACACTAAAGCCTAATACTGATAATGACTGTGATGATGCAGGAAAAAGAGAAGATTTATATATTTTATTTCAAATGTTCCAAAAGACGATAAAAAGAACAAACAGACCTTCCGACGGCCCCATTGACTCCCAACACCACTGCCCCCAACAGTTGCTAAATGGTGGGAAAAAATAAAGAAAAGAATCAAATAGATTAAGAGACCCTTATTAGGCCCACAACGAGGAAATCCCGCCTCCGCATTTAACCCATCCCTGAAGTGAAACACCACATACACTCTAGTGAGCACACACACACTAGGGGGCAGTGAGCACACTTGGTGGGCAGCCCTATCCACGGTGCCCGGAGAGCCGTTGGGGGTTAGGTGTCTTGCTCAAGGACACCACAGTCATGTGCTGTCGGCTCTGGGGATCGAACTGGCGACCTTCCGGTCACGAGGCTGGTTCCCTAACCTCCAGCCCACGACTGTCCCACACTTAATAGTACGGGTATCCAAAGACAAAAATATTTGAACATATTTTAAATAAACAGCTGCATCATTTTGACCCAAATTACTGTTATGTCATGTATGAATGCCTGAAAGGGGAATGACACCAATTTTTCAACATTTCTGTGCAGTTCAATTGCTGAGATGTTAAAGATTCAAACAAAGTCATTCACACTGTTCTGATGTGAAATGTTTCACTGTACAGAAACATCCCAACTAAGATGTCTTTACAGTGGTGGTGATAGGAACCAAGGGTCGCCCTGACTACAGCACAAACAGACATTCTATTTACTATGCAAACCACCAGTGAACCTACAGGAGTCTTCTGAAATTTATGTCATGCTGACGATGGTTAAATAGTGCTTAATGCAGAAAAAATGTCATGGCATACAAGAATTTTGGCACCCTCTACATGCCTAAACATATTTTGGGGGGATTGTCTCAAAACAGCATCGGGCTGCTTATTAACCATTTATTTAGTAGATTTATTTGAATGAGCTTTAGGAGGTATTAAACCCCTCAGTTGTCTGGTTCCCATCACCAACATTGTGGACTATTTCTTAGTCAGTTTCTAGAAAGGAGCTTTTCACAAGAAACCGCCGTGAATGACTTTTACATCTCAATTATTATTCAAATATTACTCTGAAATGTAAACAATTGGTGAAATTCCCCTTCAACTGAAAACTCCCCAGATTATTCACTTAGGTGATCTGGTTCAGAAGCTGCACTTTGATACAGGAAGAGAGAGAAAAAAGACAAATGAAAGGAGAATCGGTGCGTACCTCGTCCACTCCGTACAGCACAGACCAGCCACGTACACGGCAGTAACTGATGCACTGGCCCAGATCCCTCAGATCTGCTGCACTGAACTTTAACCCTCTGAACGAGGGGATCTGATTCTCAATCCCATCCAGAATCTCGCTCGCATCCACTGAGAGGAGAAAGGGCAGGGGAGAAGAGAAGAAGAGAGGTGAGAGAGGAGAAGAGAAACGTCATTCACACACGATAAACGCAAGTTCACGTCAGCTTTATCCATATAGATGTGCAGAAACACACACACACACACACACACACACACACACACATATATGTATATAAACACACCAAGGTTTTTATGCACTATGAACCTCATTCTCCAATATCTTCTTACATGCTGTGACGTGAGCCTACCCCTGGGCGCGATGCTGGCTGAAAGAGCCCGCCGGAAGGGCCCGAACACAAAGCAGCACCGAAGCCTGGCGAGGGTGGCAGGTTGATGGAGCACAAAGCCCAGGCTCCACCAAGGGACATGAGTGACGGTGGGAGGAGGAGGACGACAGTGCCTGAGAGGGACAAGATCTCGCTACTCCGCCTCCTCGTCACCACCCCCAGCTCGCAGTTCGGCTGCCCGGGTTGAACATGTGGTGTAGTGAAGTGGCCTCACTTCTGACCAGGGGGCAGGACCCGAGAGGCCCTCATTGCCCTCGTGCCTCTTGTGGCTGGCACTGTCGTCTTCCTCCTCCTGCCATCACTCGCGTCCCTTGGCAAAGCTCGGGCTTTGCGCCCTGTCCCCTACCCACTCACGGCTCTCTTCCTGCCGTCCTCGCCAGCGATTTTCGACAATTGGTATTGCAGGCTCTCGCAGCCGCCATCAATGCCCAGGGGGCGGGCACACGTCACAACATGGTCTCGTCAAGTGAAATGATCTATATGGTCGATATAACTAACACTTCCCATTTTGAGATGGTTGTGCACTTATCATAAAATTATTTAGCTTATTTTAGATTATTATACTGGCAGATAATTTTGCTTGTTTTAAACTCATTTCTTAAAACAAGTACAATCATCTGCCAATATAGTGAGACAATTTTCTTAAAATTGCACAGCCATCTAAACAGGAAAATATCTGATCTGCCTAGATTTATGATCAATTTACTTGATAACATACCATTTGTTGCAGTGTGAATGTCAGAGTCTTTGTGAAAACTGTGAAAGGGGGTTTTAACAAGAAATTTCTTCATAATAACATTTGGTGAATGAGGCCCTGTTTTTTTAAACTTTAAAGTGACAGAAATCTTTTTAAAACCTCCAAATGCAGCCGCTCAGCAAAAACATGTCTGGTGAAGTTTATAGTTTAGCACTGGAGCTTAAATTAATAGAAGCTTAAACTCCACATATTAGCATCGAGTGCGTTTACATGCACTCAACAATCTGATCATAATGGGATTTTTGCAGTTATCTGATTATTCAAATGGTCATGTAAACACTACACTCCAATCTAGAAATTCGATTAACAAAAATCCGGTAAAGAGGCTGGATTTTAGCTCAGTTTAAATCAGGTTTCTCAGTGCGTGTAAACTGTTACTCTCATATCTTTCAGGTCTCTCAGTCTGCGCATGTGCGAAGGTCGCCGGTTTGAACCCCTAAGCCGACATTACATGACTTTGAGCAAGGCACCTGACCCCCAGCTGCAGATAGGGCTACCCACCCGCTCTAGGCAAGTGTGTGTGTTCACTAGTGTGTATGTGGTGTCTCACTGCACGGATGGGTTAGAGGTGAAAATTTCCCTGTTGTGGGACTAATAAGGGTCTGAATTTAATCTTAAAGCAGAAATCTGATTACTGTCTGACTCATGGAGACCTGGAGTTTTCCATTGTCTGATTACTCAAATGCATGTAAATATGTTGATCGGATTACTGACAAAATATGATTTTCTGCCGTTATCGGATTATTAAGTCCATTAACGCACTCAGTACGATAAATGCATGTCTAAATTATAAACACTTGCTTCAAAATGTGCTGAATTGTTAAGTAATCTTTAACAGACAAGTGGTTTCTGACACTAGATGAGTGTTCTCTATAAACATGAACAAAAATATGGACCAAAAGGCTTCAAAAAAGGTTGTTTTCACATTAGACCCATGGTAGGGTTGTGTATTTTGATGGTGAGTGGTCAGTGTGTTGCACGTACGGTTCACTCCAGTTATGGAGGGTATGTGGTAATAGTAGAGTGGAAGCTTTGGTGCTGCAGATGCCACTTCCTGCAGAAACCTCCTCAACGCCTCTGAGAAAATGCCACAAGACAGAGATGTGAAACAGATTTAATCATTTTACAATCATTAATACCCTTGAAGGGCCCATAAAAAAGGCCCTTGCTTTTTTACAATAATGTTAACACTAGGTGCTTGTGTGTCAAATAGTGGGAAGGGCCAGATAAATATTTACAGTATGTATATAGTATGCAAATTAAGCTTTATTTACTAAGTGAGAGAATGAGAGGGGAAGGTGAAGACCCCAAACCTGCATTAATGGGTTTGAAGAAAAAAGGGGAGATGACAGCGATGGCGTCAGCTCCTACCGAAGCAGCATGACGAGCCTGCAGGAAACACAGCAAACTTTATTCCTCATTTTCAAGCGTCAGTCACAGGAACGCGATTCTGCATGTGCACAAAGACACTGACGTCTCCAGAGAGACAAGCGGCACAGAGACAGTGGAGCATGGTTAACTTTGTAGACCAGAAACTTTAAACAGTAAAGTTTATTACCTGCAGCGTGTGTAGTTTTACAGTCTGACGGTAATAATTGTGGAGTGATTTTAATCCAGTATGAATCTGCAGTGTGTAGTTTTACAGTCTGACGGTAATAATTGTGGAGTGATTTTAATCCAGTATGAATCTGCAGTGTGTAGTTTTACAGTCTGACTGTAATAATTGTGGAGTGATTTTAATCCAGTATGAATCTGCAGTGTGTGTAGTTTTACAGTCTGACGGTAATAATTGTGGAGTGATTTTAATCCAGTATGAATCTGCAGCGTGTGTAGTTTTACAGTCTGCCTGTAATAATTGTGGAGTGATTTTAATCCAGTATGAATCTGCAGTGTGTGTAGTTTTACAGTCTGACGGTAATAATTGTGGAGTGATTTTACTCCAGTATGAATCTGCAGTGTGTGTAGTTTTACAGTCTGACAGTAATAATTGTGAAGTGATTTTAATCCAGTATGAATCTGCAGTGTGTGTAGTTTTACAGTCTGACAGTAATAATTGTGGAGTGATTTTAATCCAGTATGAATCTGCAGCGTGTGTAGTTTTACAGTCTGACAGTAATAATTGTGGAGTGATTTTAATCCAGTATGAATCTGCAGCGTGTGTAGTTTTACAGTCTGACTGTAATAATTGTGGAGTGATTTTAATCCAGTATGAATCTGCAGCGTGTGTAGTTTTACAGTCTGACTGTAATAATTGTGGAGTGATTTTACTCCAGTATGAATCTGCAGCGTGTGTAGTTTTACAGTCTGACGGTAATAATTGTGGAGTGATTTTAATCCAGTGTGAATCTGCAGCGTGTGTAGTTTTACAGTCTGACGGTAATAATTGTGGAGTGATTTTAATCCAGTATGAATCTGCAGTGTGTGTAGTTTTACAGTCTGACTGTAATAATTGTGGAGTGATTTTAATCCAGTATGAATCTGCAGCGTGTAGTTGTACAGTCTGACGGTAATAATTGTGGAGTGATTTTAATCCAGTATGAATCTGCGGTGTGTGTAGTTTTACAGTCTGACGGTAATAATTGTGGAGTGATTTTAATCCAGTATGAATCTGCAGTGTGTGTAGTTTTACAGTCTGACTGTAATAATTGTGGAGTGATTTTAATCGAGTATGAATCTGCAGTGTGTGTAGTTTTACAGTCTGACGGTAATAATTGTGGAGTGATTTTAATCCAGTATGAATCTGCAGTGTGTGTAGTTTTACAGTCTGACGGTAATAATTGTGGAGTGATTTTAATCCAGTATGAATCTGCAGCGTGTGTAGTTTTACCGTCTGACTGTAATAATTGTGGAGTGATTTTAATCCAGTATGAATCTGCAGCGTGTGTAGTTTTACCGTCTGACTGTAATAATTGTGGAGTGATTTTAATCCAGTATGAATCTGCAGTGTGTGTAGTTTTACAGTCTGACTGTAATAATTGTGGAGTGATTTTAATCCAGTATGAATCTGCAGCGTGTGTAGTTTTACAGTCTGACTGTAATAATTGTGGAGTGATTTTAATCCAGTATGAATCTGCAGTGTGTAGTTTTACAGTCTGACGGTAATAATTGTGGAGTGATTTTAATCCAGTATGAATCTGCAGTGTGTGTAGTTTTACAGTCTGACGGTAATAATTGTGGAGTGATTTTAATCCAGTATGAATCTGCAGTGTGTAGTTTTACAGTCTGACGGTAATAATTGTGGAGTGGTTTTAATCCAGTATGAATCTGCAGTGTGTGTAGTTTTACAGTCTGACGGTAATAATTGTGGAGTGATTTTAATCCAGTATGAATCTGCAGCGTGTAGTTTTACAGTCTGACGGTAATAATTGTGGAGTGATTTTAATCCAGTATGAATCTGCAGCGTGTGTAGTTTTACCGTCTGACTGTAATAATTGTGGAGTGATTTTAATCCAGTATGAATCTGCAGCGTGTGTAGTTTTACCGTCTGACTGTAATAATTGTGGAGTGATTTTAATCCAGTATGAATCTGCAGTGTGTGTAGTTTTACAGTCTGACTGTAATAATTGTGGAGTGATTTTAATCCAGTATGAATCTGCAGCGTGTGTAGTTTTACAGTCTGACTGTAATAATTGTGGAGTGATTTTAATCCAGTATGAATCTGCAGTGTGTAGTTTTACAGTCTGACGGTAATAATTGTGGAGTGATTTTAATCCAGTATGAATCTGCAGTGTGTGTAGTTTTACAGTCTGACGGTAATAATTGTGGAGTGATTTTAATCCAGTATGAATCTGCAGTGTGTAGTTTTACAGTCTGACGGTAATAATTGTGGAGTGGTTTTAATCCAGTATGAATCTGCAGTGTGTGTAGTTTTACAGTCTGACGGTAATAATTGTGGAGTGATTTTAATCCAGTATGAATCTGCAGCGTGTAGTTTTACAGTCTGACGGTAATAATTGTGGAGTGATTTTAATCCAGTATGAATCTGCAGCGTGTGTAGTTTTACAGTCTGACGGTAATAATTGTGGAGTGATTTTAATCCAGTATGAATCTACAGCGTGTGTAGTTTTACAGTCTGACGGTAATAATTGTGGAGTGATTTTAATCCAGTATGAATCTGCAGTGTGTGTATTTTTACAGTCTGACTGTAATAATTGTGGAGTGATTTTAATCCAGTATGAATCTGCAGTGTGTAGTTTTACAGTCTGACGGTAATAATTGTGGAGTGATTTTAATCCAGTATGAATCTTCAGCATGTAGTTTTACAGTCTGACTGTAATAATTGTGGATTGATTTTAATCCCGTATGAATCTGCAGTGTGTGTAGTTTTACAGTCTGACTGTAATAATTGTGGAGTGATTTTAATCCAGTATGAATCTGCAGTGTGTGTAGTTTTACAGTCTGACTGTAATAATTGTGGAGTGATTTTAATCCAGTATGAATCTGCAGTGTGTGTAGTTTTACAGTCTGACTGTAATAATTGTGGAGTGATTTTAATCCAGTATGAATCTGCAGCGTGTGTAGTTTTACAGTCTGACGGTAATAATTGTGGAGTGATTTTAATCCAGTATGAATCTGCAGTGTGTGTAGTTTTACAGTCTGACGGTAATAATTGTGGAGTGATTTTAATCCAGTATGAATCTGCAGTGTGTAGTTTTACAGTCTGACGGTAATAATTGTGGAGTGGTTTTAATCCAGTATGAATCTGCAGTGTGTGTAGTTTTACAGTCTGACGGTAATAATTGTGGAGTGATTTTAATCCAGTATGAATCTGCAGCGTGTAGTTTTACAGTCTGACGGTAATAATTGTGGAGTGATTTTAATCCAGTATGAATCTGCAGCGTGTGTAGTTTTACAGTCTGACGGTAATAATTGTGGAGTGATTTTAATCCAGTATGAATCTACAGCGTGTGTAGTTTTACAGTCTGACGGTAATAATTGTGGAGTGATTTTAATCCAGTATGAATCTGCAGTGTGTGTATTTTTACAGTCTGACTGTAATAATTGTGGAGTGATTTTAATCCAGTATGAATCTGCAGTGTGTAGTTTTACAGTCTGACGGTAATAATTGTGGAGTGATTTTAATCCAGTATGAATCTTCAGCATGTAGTTTTACAGTCTGACTGTAATAATTGTGGATTGATTTTAATCCCGTATGAATCTGCAGTGTGTGTAGTTTTACAGTCTGACTGTAATAATTGTGGAGTGATTTTAATCCAGTATGAATCTGCAGTGTGTGTAGTTTTACAGTCTGACTGTAATAATTGTGGAGTGATTTTAATCCAGTATGAATCTGCAGTGTGTGTAGTTTTACAGTCTGACGGTAATAATTGTGGAGTGATTTTAATCCAGTATGAATCTGCAGCGTGTGTAGTTTTACAGTCTGACTGTAATAATTGTGGAGTGATTTTAATCCCGTATGAATCTGCAGCGTGTGTAGTTTTACAGTCTGATGGTAATAATTGTGGAGTGATTTTAATCCCGTATGAATCTGCAGCGTGTGTAGTTTTACAGTCTGACTGTAATAATTGTGGAGTGATTTTAATCCAGTATGAATCTGCAGTGTGTGTAGTTTTACAGTCTGACTGTAATAATTGTGGAGTGATTTTAATCCAGTATGAATCTGCAGCGTGTGTAGTTTTACAGTCTGATGGTAATAATTGTGAAGTGATTTTAATCCAGTATGAATCTGCAGTGTGTGTAGTTTTACAGTCTGACTGTAATAATTGTGGAGTGATTTTAATCCAGTATGAATCTGCGGTGTGTGTAGTTTTACAGTCTGACGGTAATAATTGTGGAGTGATTTTAATCCAGTATGAATCTGCAGTGTGTGTAGTTTTACAGTCTGACGGTAATAATTGTGGAGTGATTTTAATCCAGTATGAATCTGCAGTGTGTGTAGTTTTACAGTCTGACTGTAATAATTGTGGAGTGATTTTAATCCAGTATGAATCTGCAGTGTGTGTAGTTTTACAGTCTGACGGTAATAATTGTGGAGTGATTTTAATCCAGTATGAATCTGCAGTGTGTGTAGTTTTACAGTCTGATGGTAATAATTGTGGAGTGATTTTAATCCCGTATGAATCTGCAGCGTGTGTAGTTTTACAGTCTGACAGTAATAATTGTGGAGTGATTTTAATCCAGTATGAATCTGCAGTGTGTGTAGTTTTACAGTCTGATGGTAATAATTGTGGAGTGATTTTAATCCCGTATGAATCTGCAGCGTGTGTAGTTTTACAGTCTGACTGTAATAATTGTGGAGTGATTTTAATCCAGTATGAATCTGCAGTGTGTGTAGTTTTACAGTCTGACGGTAATAATTGTGGAGTGATTTTAATCCAGTATGAATCTGCAGTGTGTGTAGTTTTACAGTCTGACTGTAATAATTGTGGAGTGATTTTAATCCAGTATGACAGAAACTACCAAAGTTAAAAACAAATTTGATTTCAACTTGGCTTTAAGATCACGGTACTGCAAACCAATGCCATATTTTTGGCTGTTGTCTATTTTTTAAACTTCAAATAAAATCACTGCTTCCTGCTGTACTTTTCGTCTGTACAGTATGTACCGAAATTTAACACAATGAAAAGTATGAGAAAGATAAAGCACAAAGAGCAGAACGCTCACCAGTTCCTGAGAGTCTTTCACATTCAAGCAGCCAACGTGAACGATAACCTGGTCAAGCCTGACAACAAACACAGAAACATACATTTTTAGCTTAAACCAGACAAACAAACTGCTGACACAGTATCTGTAATTAACAGGTCTTCACTACATATACTGCACTTACTTCCCCTTGCCCTGCCGGCACCACTCCTCTGCCAGCTGCTTCCTTTCCTCCACACTGAAAGAGCAGCCTTCACCTGTGGTCCCATTTACTAGACCAAACAAGTACATTAAACAGATTAGACAAAAAATAACACCCATTCTTTCTCCCTCTGCACATTTGAGACTCTAACTCACCAAACACACTCCGAACTCCCTGTTTCTCCAGCAGGTAGTCGATATACGGCCCGATCACAGGCAGGTTCAGCTCACTAGACACACCAGGAGAACAGAAAATGCATCATGATATGGGTAAGGTGTGAAATACACCCACCAGGACCCCCTAAGTAAACTCTTGAACCCCCTTTTACATTTTGTGGGGTCTCTGAACCTAAACTTAACATGCTTTCTGTTAGGGAAAAATACTAATAAAAACAAGAATTTAGCCCCCTTTACCCATGAAACGGCAAACTTGCATCTTTAGTATTCTTAACTAGGGCTGGGCAATTTGACAATATATACCATTATTGTGATAAGCCACAAGACAACACAATATATATATATATATATATATATATATATGTTTATAAACATATAGTGGATATTCTCATTACTTGTTCAGCACAGATCTACTCCATGTTTCATTATAAAGAGAGCAAAACTGAACTGTTTTACTACATTTAGCTCAACACAGAACGTCAAAAACTGAATAAAAATCACTGTGTTCCAAATTTTTGACACTATTTTTTTAATGTAAGACCACTGGTTGTATTTTCTCAGTTCCAAATGATCAGGTGTCTGAAAAAATAAATATGATGACATATTGTGTATTGTAAAAAATTCTTGAAAGTATTGCAGTACTCTATTCTGGTCACCCAGTTGGTCCTTCACAGCCTAGCAACTGTAACTATGAGTTGGTTACCTCTGAAAACTTTACAACATGATGTAACTTATTTTTAAACCTATAAACCAATCCAGTAGTTATTCATTTCTCAAACCGAAGACAACAAAGATGTGCAAGATCTCAGTAAATGTGCTGACTAGAAAAGGAGCATTTCCAAAAAAAAAAAAAAAAGCATTGTTACAGCAAACATTTTGCTGCCATTAAACTAGCAATGGTGTTACTATGGCAAGTCAGTTAGGAGCCAGCTATTCCAGTGTGGGCTGGCTGCTAACTGACTTGCAATAGCGGCACTTCAATTGCAGCCATCATGGGACCCCCGAATACCAGGGGGGTATTTTGCAGGCCAGATACAGGTTTACATTTCTGGATCTGTCTCATTAATCAAACATTAGTTGATACTGTACGTACATTGTTACTCATATGTACCATGAATACTAAGATATTAATATTTTATTCACTAGCTAAATCTATAAATAAAGAGAAAAAACTTTTTTACCCTTGTGGAGTGAGAGGAGTGAAGGTAGCTGCTATCAGCCCTGTGAGCTGCCCCACATCAAGAGACATCCCTGTTTTATAACACAAACCAGACACTTTATGGCTATACTTGAATCATTTAAGCGCCTATATCATGTGCACAAAGCAGCTCCATAAAGGCACGGCTGGATGAGTTTGGTGTGGAAGAACCTGACTGGCCCTCACATAACTCTGACCTCAACCCAAGAGAACACCTATGGGATGAACTAGAACAGAGATGGTGAGCCAGAACCTCTCGTCGAACATCAGTGACTGACCTTACAAATGCTCTTCTGGATGAATGGGTGAAAATTCCCACAGACACTCTGCAAAATCTTGCAGAAAGCTTCCCAGAAGAGTGGAAGCTGTTATAGCTGCAAAGGGGGAGCAACTCCATATTAATGGCTATGGATTTAGAATGAGAGGTCATAAAAGCTCCTATAGGCGTAATGTGTAGTTAGGTGTCCTAATACTTTTATCTATGTACTGTATAACAGGTGACTATAGTTCTCACTTTTGACTTAAGCTGCCAAGCTTATTGAAAAATTCTGCTTTAAATCACTCCCTGCTTTCCAGCACAGCTGGAACAGGCTACTATACTCAGTATCCTGTCAGTGCATTTGTTTTTGTGCTCTGAAATAAGAGAAACACAACAAAATTACGCGACTGAAGGCCATGAGCACAGCTAAGGTTTTTCCCAAATATTTACAGTTTTCTTTACATTAAATGTGAGATGCTTACCTAGCTATCTTCCAGTCCGGTCCGTCGTGTCCGTCTTCCTTGGGCGAAGAGCTCCAGCGAAAACACAAAAGCACCTACTTATTCGCTGAGTCTGCATCAGGTAGCTGGGAAGCCATACAACAGTCACATGAAGCCTCGAGGAATCTGGGAAATGTAGTTCGTAAACAAACTTGCTCTATGGCGGACGGCCGCCGTCCAATAGGATTCTTGGGTCCGGGTTAGTGGGCGTGTCAGAAGGGTAGACGATATGTATATTGGCCAATATCGCTGTCCGTCAAGAAGAAAGGTTGTTTATAGTTCAATTGACAGAAAGTTTAATATTTTTAAGAAATATTTTCACTTCTGAGATTTCACTTTCAGAGACCTTCTGGCAAAAGGTGAAAATAAAATCAGAACTCCTTAAGAGACTTATGTAAATGGGAGAAATGGACCAACCAGGGCTCAGAACGGTATCGTACGTGATAAAATCTTTTTCTTTTTTTTTAGTTTTAATGCAGTTTTAAAGGCAGAATGTATGAGTGTGTTTTCGACACACCTGCAGCAAAAAGCAAAACAAAACGAGAAAGCTGACGTCAGGTTGCGCCTGTTACCCGGATGTAGCCCTGTGACGTCCACCCCCTCCTCCCGAAGAACTTACGGGGGCAGCATCCGGTGAATTTAGCCACCGGGACACAAAAACGAGAAATACCTGAGTTTGCCTGACTTGAGGCACGGAGGGAGGGCTGAACATGTTACCCAGGTGGCTCACCGTCAAGCCGAACCGACTCTCCAACCGCGGCAGAGCTCAGCAAGCTTCTCGTCTCGCTGATTAGCCAGCTAGCCGTAAGCTTTCCCCCTTTAACCCGGAGCGGCAGCGGCAGCAGCTGTGACAACAAAAACCGAGCAAGCCGGGCAAACCGAGCTGTCAGCGACCAGCTCGGCGAAAAGGACCCTCGAAATCAAGCAGCTTCGCCTAATAGGCTGTCAGCTTTGCTGCTAGACTGCTTTAGAGTTGTCGACTTGCGTCCTGCCGTGAGTGGTTAAAGGGAAACCCCGTAAAATACGGATAATATCGCCCCGCAACAAACACACGAGCTTGTTCTGCCGCGTCTGTAGCTGAGCAGAAACCCGGTGCTCAGGTGATGTTAACTGACAGCGCTGTTGCCTTTTAACTGTCTGTAAGGTTAGTTTCAGAGCAGGGGACGTAGCTGGGGTGGTGTAGTCTGACAGCAGCCCATCCTGGCTGGCTGTGTTCAGCCGCTTCTCCTTCCTCCGGCTTCTCCTTCCTCCATGCCTTCCACGCTTGTTTAACTTGGAGGCTTGAGTCTGTGTACTTTGTGGCGAGTGGCATGCCAGCGTGTCAGGTAGGTTCGGGACGTGTGGAAGCGGCCAGGTGTGGCAAGGCGAGCTGGTGAAGGAAGAATAAAAGCGCCTTATTTCCTCCTTTAAGCTCCACGTTGTTCTCTTTCAGGCCATTGTGCATTTCAAAGCAAAGGAACCACCAAAGGACTGCTTAGAACTTCCTTACTGAAGCCTTCTGTCATGGGCCTCTGACAGGTGAAGGAGTGAGTCTGACCAGGTGGAGCTTGGCCACCCTGCTTCAGCGATGCGTTCGTACCATTTTTAAGGCAGTGTAGAGTTCAGGGAGTGACTTGCTGAGTACAATCATGGTTAGAGGCTGCCTGTCGTGACACCGAGTTATATAAGAGTCGTGTGGAGGTTGTGGATGTTTCGTCGGGCGATGATGTCGCCCGCTTTTGTGCTGCTGCTGCTGCTGGGCTTCTCCGTCCGGCTCTCTCAAACCATGACCAGAGACGAGAAGCACAGACTGAGGTATGTAGTCTATTCGTTACACAACATCACTTCTTGGTGATGCACGAGGTTTAACGTGGCAGAAAGTGATGCACTAATGTGGCTGCTTTTTTTTCCTCCTACAGGAATCAGGTGGTGGAGATGTTTGACCACGCTTATCAGAATTACATGGTAAGCCATCTGTCAGTGCCTTGTTCTAGAGAAGAGTGATATGACAGTTTTATTTCCGCGAAAGGCAGCTGGAGAGCAGGGCTCGTCAGGAGCGTTTGAGGTTGGTCACTAGAGTCTGAATGATGCGGGTAATATCGGACAATTGAATTAAGAACCAATAGCCAACTGTGCTTGCACACAGAGGAATTAGACCTCCGCATTTGACCCATCCGTGCAGTGAAGCACCCACATACACACACTAGTGAACACACACACACACTAGGGGGCAGTGGGCAGCCCTATCCAGTCAGGGGTTAGGTGTCTTGCTCAAGGGCACTTCAGTCACGTACTGTCGGCTCAGGGAATCAAACCGTCGACCTTCTGGTCGCAAGGCGGGTTCCCTAACCTCCAGCCCATGACTGATATCGTCTGCCCACAGTTTTATAAGTATTGTGTGATAATTACTTAGCTTTTGGGTGTTATTGGTAGAGATAGTACTAGGAGCGAAATATGAATCACTTTTATATCAAAATCGCATTTTTTAAACAGCAATTAAAACACATATTTTTTTACATTATGAGAAACACTTTTTAAATTTTAGTGGGGAAATTTAACCTAGTAACACAGACCTTGTGAACTGCTGTAGGTGAGTTAGACCAGGGGTGTCCAAACTTTTTCAAAGAGGGTCAGATCAGACCACGTCGGAATAACTCGGGGCCTAAATATTGTTCACAAATGATTCAACAAGGTTGAGTTTTCAAAGTATAAAAATTACAACCATGTAAAGCAGTGAGTGTAAATGTGCGTCTAGCTGGCAATTAATTCCCAAAACGTGGTGAAAACCCCCTTAAACGCATATAAATCCGCCTCTAGAAGAGTCACGACTCGGCACGTGCACGTTAAGGGTTTCTTCTTACTGTTTAAAAGATGCATTTATTGCTGGGCTGCTCATTCAGAGCAGTTTGGGTTGGTAAATGCTTATTTAAAAAATGCCTATTTATTTATTTAGAGTAAAAACATAACTAATGTTTTATGTCTTCATATTCAAGTGTTTTAGTTGTTCAGAAATCTAATTTAAAAAATTACTGAATGTTTGTTTGTTAAACGAATGAAGCAGATTAAACAACATAAATAGCCACAATTTTGTTTGGCCTTAAAGAGTCGAACTAACTTCGTTGCTGCGGTGCAGCACATTTCTCTGTAAATGAATGGTAGTGCTGCCCCCATCAGGTAGGAGGGATAATTGCAGCGTTCTGGCTTGCGGGTCGACTATAACGCACTCTAAAACAGAGGCCAGTTAACACTTGTATGTGGGCCAGACTTTGGACACCCCTGAGTTAGACCAATCAGGGGCAACCAAACCCTCATGTGTTGTGCCATCACAACCACAACCACAACCTACTGGCAGTCTGGCACAGTACATTCAGGGGTCAAGCCTGTAGCCGGAAAAGGTGGATATTCCGGGTTTCTTGGCGAAACAGGCCGTTCAGCCCTAGATGGTACCACTTTTTAATTTTCCGATGCTGATATTGAAACCCTGTGTATCAGTTGATGCCAATCAGATATTTTTTCTTCAACAGCTACTGCGCTTTAAAATGGACTGTGTGACATGATACAATGTCAGAATGTTTAATGTTTAAATACTTAAGATATTTTGACGGAGACAAAAGTGCTACTAGTGGCATATCAAAAAACGGTGTATTACAAGCATAAAGCAGGACTAATTATGCCTTCTTTATAACCAAGCATGCTGTCAGAGTTCTTTACGTGCTAAAAATATCCACAGGCAGCTCAGAGGTGTGTTGTTTATCACAGTAATAAAAGAAATGAGCACAGTAATGGTAAAATACTACCTCTGTTTGCAGGAGCTTTGAATTCGTTCCTTTTTGCCTCCAATATCCAATCCAGAATGCTGATTTCACCCCTTTAGCTGGTGTGTGATCAGTGCTGTCTCTTATCAGTCCCTGAAATTTCATTATAAGTCCATTCTTAGTCACCGCAAAGAAAATATCTATTATTTGTTAGTTGTGCTCGCTGACGCACCAGCTACTTTCAGTGAGGTCATGTGGCGTCAGCCCACACCGCTGTAGAGATTAGCATAGATAGCGTAAGTGGTCCAGCCCTGAATTGTTCTGAGAAATGCCCTAATTTGTGTCTGAAATAGGATTTGGCTGTTGCGGTTAGGTGTATTTTCACATGTCTTTCACTGAACTGTGTTCAGTTTCAGTCTGTAGCCCCTTTTTCCGCTGTGTGTGTCTGTGAGACTGAAATCCTCTTTGTTTGTCTCTGACACTTCACTTAGATTAGCAGCTCTGAGTGGCTTTTCAGAGGGTTCTGAAACGTAATGCCACGTGTGGGCGAGACGCGGGTAATGCCATAATGTGCTGGTTGGAGAGAGTGTTGAGTAGTGGCAGGGAGTGTGTTGGGGTGGGGGGGCAGACTAAATGGTACAGAAGGGTCTTCAGTGGTCTTTTCACGTCATTCTTTCTATTATTTACTTAAGAAATTCTCTCTCGCTCTCTCTCTCTCTCTCTCTCTCTCTCTCTCTCTCTCTCTCTCTCTCTCTCGCTCTCTCGCTCTCTCGCTCTCTTGCTCTCGCTCTCTCTCTCTCTCTCTCTCTCTCTCTCTCTCTCTCTCTCTCTCTCTCTCGCTCTCTCTCTCGCTCTCTCTCTCTCTCTCTCTCTCTCTCTCTCGCTCTCTCTCTCGCTCTCTCTCTCGCTCTCTCTCTCTCTCGCTCTCTCTCTCGCTCTCTCGCTCTCTTGCTCTCTCGCTCTCTCTCTCTCTCTCTCTCTCTCTCTCTCTCTCTCTCTCTCTCTCTCTCTCGCTCTCTCTCTCGCTCTCTCTCTCTCTCGCTCTCTCTCTCGCTCTCTCGCTCTCTTGCTCTCTTGCTCTCTCTCTCGCTCTCTCTCTCGCGCTCTCTCTCTCTCTCTCTCTCTCGCTCTCTCTCTCTCTCAGGACCATGCCTACCCAGCAGATGAGCTGATGCCTTTAACGTGCCGAGGTCGGGTACGAGGGTTGGAGCCCAGTAGAGGAGACGTGGACGACGCTCTGGGGAAGTAAGTCCAGAGAGCAGTGGAGAGATGATACACAGTGCTCACAACTGAACACCTGTGTCAGCAGTGAGTGCAGAGTAGATGAATTCTTGAATTAGAAGGGGTGTCTGTGTAATTTTGCACAGTGTAACATGTTAAATGCTTAACATCATCTTAAATTAAGCTTTTATTGGGGAAGAACACAGAGGTAAAAAGATAAACGTTAAGCTAAGGACAAATGTCTCAGTAAGCCACATGAAGCCTGGATAGTCCTCACTTTGAGCTTAAAAATTCCAGCTTTGTAAAATCTCCTGGGCCTGGAAAGTTGAACGCTCATATTGTCTCTGTGGCGTGTTTCTGTTTGCGCAGGTTTTCTCTCACCCTCATCGACACTCTTGATACTCTGGTGGTGAGTAAAAATTTAAGTGACATATATAAACCTCACCTTTGTTTGTATAAGTCAAAGACAAATGCAACACGCTCCATCTCTGACGTGTTCAGCTGCTGAATAAGACGGCGGAGTTTGAGGAAGCTGTGAAAAGGGTGCTGAAGGACGTCCGTCTGGACAATGATATTGTGGTGTCAGTCTTTGAGACCAACATTCGAGTGCTGGGGTGAGCAAGTTATCGCTTTTACTCACAGTGACTTAAAAACTGCTGGAAAATTGTAGTGGTTTGTTGTCTTTAGGGCTGTCACCAGCAATTACATTAGTAATCTGGTAATGTACCAAATATTTTGACGATTATAATAATAATCAAAGGCTTAACTCACTTAATTCAGTAATAGTTCATGCACAGACCTTTAAAGAGTCCTGATTACGTTGTTGGAACAAGATAAATAAAAATGTATCAAGCTCTGTTTATTGCTCTAAGAGAGACTGATAACAGACATTAAAATACAGTAAAATACAGCAGCTTGCCAGCCAATCACTGCCAAGTATGAATATAAAGTTAAAATATAATTGATACTTTTTAAAATGAATTAATTGAGGTTAATATATTGATTGTGCATTTTGTTTACCACTCTCTACAAGGACGTTAATGAGACTGGAGTCATTAGAAATTAGCAGTCAATAGAAATTATCTTTGCATTTACTCTACATGAACAGTTCCCAGTGTTCATCTGGGCTGAATTGCAGCTAACATTGCATATAATCTGGTCAGGGCTGGTGAGTGTCTTTGATCTCATTTAGTATTGACTTCTCAGCAGTGGTGAGATTTTTGGGTGGACTGTTCTTTTGGGATGTTTAATGACGTGTGTGTGTGTCTGTTTAGTGGGCTGCTGGGGGGACACTCGATGGCAGTGATGCTGAAAGAGAGAGGAGAGCGTATGCTCTGGTATCAGGACGAACTCCTGCACATGGCCAAAGACCTGGGGATTAGATTACTGCCTGCATTCAACACCAGCAGCGGCCTGCCTTACCCCAGAGTGAGTACACAACTCTGACGAACCCTCTGTGCCTTCTAGATCTTCAGAGAAGGCTTAATAGTTTGTGGGAACTTAAAATATGTCTCTGTAATTTTTAGTTCGTTCTTATTCAATAGATTCTTCATGCTTATTGTGTATAAACTCTGCAAATATTGTACTGATACTCATGTTTCTTTAAGATGTGGTGGGGAAATTAATTAGTTAAGATTTTGAAGTGCCCAACAAGAAAATGGACCAATCAGGATTTTCTGTCCTGTCATATCTAGTTGGGTAAAACCAAGTAAGCTCTCCCGTTGGTTAGTGTGGCGTCTGCCCGCCCCCTGGCCCCCGACGATGACAGCCGCGAGAGCCGGCAAGAAGGCAGGGCCTGAACACCCAGCGGCGATGAAGTGTGGAGGGAGTGGAGTGCAAAGCCTGAGCTCTGGACTCGCTCCTTGCTCTGGTGCCTCTCGTGGCTGGCAACAGCGTCCTCCTCCTCCCGCCGTCACTCTCGTGACTCGCGTCCATTGGGGGGAGCTCGGGCTTTGCGCTTCGCCCCCTCCAGCCTTGCGGCATTCTCCCTGCCGTCCTCGCTGAGGTTCTTCGCCGAGGTTCTTCGCCGCTGGGTGTTCAGGCCCCACTTTCCTGCAGGCTCTCGCGGCCGTTATCTTCTGGGCCCAGGTTGTGGGCGCATGCCACAGTTAGGCTTTCATGAACTAGACTGATGGCCTTACACATTTGAATAATATAGCCAGAATAATTGGGAAGAGATGGCGGAGTCACTTACGTTTTGATTTTTAATTTGTGGTGCCAAATTTTTGAGAAAATACAACTCTAGACCGATTGTGCTCAAGCAGGAGATCTACCACCCTCGAGAGTTCAAATCCAACATATCTGGCTCTTCAGCTCCAATAATGCTCCTGAAGGCCTTCATTAACTGGATCAGGTGTGTTTGGTTAGAGGTGGAACCAAGCTGTGCAGGGTGGTAGACCAGGATTGGGCACCCCTGTTCTAGGCCTTCTGGAAATCCTAGGTACATCACTGACTGCATATGTGCAGATGAAAATAGAGATGTAGTCTAACCAGGTTGCAGTCAGTTTTTAAAATGGGAGAACTGGAAACAGCAGCAGCTCTACGCCAGGAGTCACTGTAAAACTGATACATACAAGATAAAGTACATGTTAATATCTGTTACAAGGTTCAAGTGAAAGTACTGAATGTTGTTTTACAAGGTTCAAATATCCGTGTTTAATCTACAGTGGTCGAAACCGCTTCCATTCACCAGAGGTAGCTTAGTACGGACACACAGTCAGAAATCTTGTGTGTTTGTTATTGACGTTCATGGCCTCAAATAAAGCTTGTAAATTTTTTTTAGCTAAAAAAAAAACCTTTGAAATAAAAAAAAAAAAAATTCACAAGACGTTTTTCCACTCAGATGAGATGGAAAAGTTGTGTTATTAGTAAAAGTGGAAATGTAAAAAAGGTGACAGCAACAGATTTTTCAATAAATATTGACACAATGGGAACAAAAACACATGTTGGGCTAAGTGTCTTCTCAGAGCTGGTCTGGGGGAATTGATTGGGGTTCAGCAGGTGACGCTGAAGTAGGACAGCATTTCAGCCATTGCCTGCACTGCTCCACCCGGCGTCTCTGAACTGTTAGGGATACGCCCATGTACAGTGAGTGAGTGCTGTCGAAATTGCTCCGACAGGTTATGGCGAGGATTTAACTTCCTCCATAATATATGCATGAAATTTCACTTAAAACTGGTGAAACCTTTGACAGGAACTCTGCTAGTGGCTTGTCCATTCGTAGACACACACACACACACACACACACACACACACACACACACACACACACACACACACACACACACACACAAAGCAACTACTTTCCACATTTTTCACATTCAGTACCAGCCTTATCTTGTGTAAATACATATTATTTCACAGCATGCTGTGTTCCCACAGACCTTGAAAAACTTTGGTTACAGGAAATCGATACATACTTGAACAAAGTTACAAACACACTGGGAAGTTGGTTTGGTCGGTTGCTTGTATCTTTGGAGCTCTGTTCTGAATTTTACACAGAAATTGGCACAGGAAGGTTCTTGAAATGTTCTTGAAGTTCCTATCACAATGCACACACTCACATTCTCTCTCTCACACCGCAGTAGCCTGGTTAAAATGCCATCACTGAGATGAAAAAATGTACTTTGGTTACTCAGAGCAGTTGGGTTTCAAAATATTTTTGGAGTGTGACACACAGATTCTGAGGTGAGAGGCCGAGACAGCGTGTTGGCTGAACAGTCACATTATGTGAATGACTGATCTCCACCCAGCTGCCACTAGATTCCCAAATACCCTAAAACCTCTCAGTAATGCTTTTCAGTTATTCCTTATTCATCACATGCCAGAGAACGTTTATCCGGTCTGTGGCGTGTATGTAAAACATTTTGCATCCTCACAAGAAGTGTTGTGCTGTAATGGTATCGGCGCTTAATGTTCTCCAGGGTGTATTTTGATTTGTCCGTCTGAATTTACATGCCCAAATCATGAGGCAAATTATTCAAAGACTGCATAAAATAACTGCAAGTTTTGTTTTTTCTTTTGTAAAAGTTCCCCTCAAATTAACAGAACATGTGTTTTATGATCACACATATTGCTGTATGCTCACAATTTACTGCTGAAAGGCAAAAATCTCAGACTTTGCATAATTTTATAATAGTAATGTTTCCAGAGCAGATCACTGAAGAGACGCCATCTGTTTATAGTTTAGAGCCCAGATTTGGGGAAAAACGGCTCGACTTTCAGTAGAAAAACAAAGTTCAGCTTCTTTTATTATAAGGGTTTAAAATGACGTCACCGTCTATTAGACTGGAGAGAAGAGCTACAGCCTCACACGACGCCCAGCTTCTGAATGGAGCTTATGAAATATGAACGCTATGTTCTCGACAGTGTTGATACTGATACCTGTGACTGACGCCACAAAGCAGTTTTTGCCACGAGCAGCGACAGTACAGTACACATCAGCAGTAAAAATGCTCATGGTAAAATCTGTAATGGCAGTTTTTGGTGTTAAGAACACGCTAACGGAGCTGTTTACCTGAACAGCTGAGCTGCGTCTTTCAGTATCGCTCATCTGCCCCTGCGTGGTCGCTTACAAGCTGAGTTAATGTTATTGAGAAAGCCGAAGGAACCGCCGGACCCTTGTTGTAGTGATACCCTCTATTTAGCCTTTAGCATAGCAGCCCCCTAGCCTGGCCTGTGCATCCACAAGCCCACCTGCGGTGTGCTTCCGTCAGTCAGCTGTATTGCTCAGCAGCGGGGTCTTGTGCCCCTTTGCTTCACTGAAATAAAATAAATTTTTTTTGTTTTGTTTTTAGGACAAAGCAGGGACACAGGATGTGGGGGTGCTGCTGATTTCAGGACTGTTAAAAATAATAATAATAGCAATAGAATGCTATGAAATTGTTAATAATTTGACCGTAGTAAAGCACTTGTTTAATTGTTTTTTAAATTACACTTCATTTTGTGTTGACACTATTTGTATTCCTTTAGGTCAACCTGCGCCATGGAGTTCAGGGTCCTGAGACTCGAACAGGCACTGAGACGGACACCTGTACCGCCTGCGCCGGCACCATCATCCTGGAGTTTGCCGCTCTGAGCCGCTTCACCGGTGACCCTGTGTTTGAGGTGACGGCCCTGATGTTTGGTTTAATCCCTTTACATTTACCAGCCTTCCAAAGCGCTGAGTAATAACTCCGTCTGGTACACGTAATGACTGGATAATAAACCTTTGACTGTACAAAGAGGTTCAAAGGTTAAAATATTAGAGACATAGTATATGTTTTTAAGTGCATGTCGTCACTCTCCAAAGAAAAAACAAACAACTTCAAGATAACTTCACAGCAGAGGGCAAAAACGTTTCTTATTTTCAATAGAATTTTATTCTAAGCAGTTTGAGAGCATTTCTATTGGTCCAATCATCATGAAGTTTTCATACAGTGTAAAAGACAGCTGCTGAGCTGAAATGCAGAAAAGTAAAAATCACGAAAAAGTGGATGTGCATGTCCATTGGACAGCGACGATATGCATACATATGCATACAGACTCTGTATTTGGGAAGTTAAAAGTCGTGCTAAAATAAATGTTTTGGAAATGGTTCATATGATCCCACATATTTAAAGTGTGAAATCCACTGTTAGATATGCGACCTGCTTAAAGTTGAGTAGATATGGTCTCATAGGGCATCTCATATCGAAAGACAAGAATTCTGCGTTGATGAATTGATTTTGTTGGATATTTATCTTTGTCTTGAGGATCTCATAGTGCAAATATTAAATGAACTTGTCGCATTACTATAGTAAACAAAAGTGTAAATATTGTATAATGAGGCACTGTGAACAGTATTGACATCTAAAAAATGCATTTGTTATATTTAGGCCCATGCAAGGCGAGCTATGGACTTCCTGTGGGAGAAAAGACAAAGAAACAGCAACCTAGTGGGAAAAACCATCAATATCCACTCTGGAGAGTGGGTTTGCAGGGGTAAGGCTGTCCGCTGTAGACCATGCCAATAATTTATGCCGGTACTCTTGCAAAGCTGCTGAACTGCAAATGGATTTTGACTTTATTTCCATATTCTATGTCTTGGCAGACAGTGGCGTAGGAGCAGGCATTGACTCATACTACGAGTACCTCTTGAAGGCTTACATTCTTCTAGGAGACGACCAGTTTCTTCAGCGCTTCAACATTGTGAGTGTTCTACCTGTACACAGTTCCCTCATCATTCAACGTTATTCTCTTGGTTGAGTTCATATTTTCACTCATGTTTTTATGCCAAGCATTCTAGATGGGTGTGGTCATTTGAATATATGCTGATTCATTTTTCTTAAAAGTGAAATCCTCTCCTTGGATCACCACCTTATCGTGGTGGAGGGGTTTGCATGCTTGAATGATCTTAGGAACTATGTTGTCTGGAGCAAAAGCTCCTGGTAGGGTCTCCCATGGCAAACTGGTCCTAGGTGACAGGTCAGACAAAGTGTGATCCATAATAACCCCTATGAAGACACAAAAACAGGACTTGTGTACCCTGCCCGGAACAGGGTTACCGGGGCCCCACCCTGGAGCCAGGCCTGGGGGAGGGGCTCGACAGCGATCGTCTGGTGGCCGGGCATTTACTCATGGTGCCCGGCCGGGCCCAGCCCGAAGGAGTTACATGAGTCCCCCCTCCCATCGACCCACCACCAATGGGAGGGGCAGTAGTAGGGGTTCGGTGCGTTGTGGATCGGGCAGTGTCCGAAGGCGTGGGCCTTGGCGTTCTGATCCTCGGTTGCTGAAACTGGCTTTTGGAACTTGGAACGTTACCTCACTGGCGGGGAAAGAGCCTGAGTTGGTGCGCGAGGTTGAGAGATACCGGCTAGATATAGTCGGGCTCACCTCATCACACAGCTTGGGCTCTGGGTCCAATCTCCTTGAGAGGGGCTGGACTTTATTCTTTTCTGGAGTTGCCCATGGTGAGAGGCGGCGGGCAGGTGTGGGCTTTCTCATAGCCCCTCGACTCGGTGCCTGTATGTTGGGGTTTTCTCCGGTGGACGAGAGGGTAGCTTCCCTACGCCTTCGGGTTGGGGAACGGGTCCTGACTGTTGTCTGTGCTTATGCACCGAACAGCAGTTCAGAGTACCCAGCCTTCTTAGAATCCTTGGGAAGGGTGCTTGAAAGTGCTCCTCCTGGAGACTCTATTGTCCTACTGGGGGACTTCAACGCTCACGTGGGCAATGACAGTGAGACCTGGAGGGGTGTGATTGGGAGGAATGGCCTCTCTGATCTGAACCTGAGTGGTGTTCAGTTTTTGGACTTCTGCGCAAACCACAGTTTGTCCATCACGAACACCATGTTTGAACACAAGGATGTCCATAAGTCCACATGGCACCAGGCCTAGGCCGCAGTTCAATGATTGACTTTGTAGTCGTGTCATCGGACTTGCGGCCATGTGCTTTGGACACTCGGGTAAAGAGAGGAGCTGAGCTGTCAACTGATCACCACCTGGTGGTGAGTTGGATCAGGTGGTGGGGGAAAATGCCGGTCAGACCAGGCAAGCCCAAACGTATAGTGAGGGTTTGCTGGGAACGTCTAGCAGAAGAACCTGTCAGATTGATCTTCAACTCACACCTCCATCAGAACTTTGACCAGATATCGGGGGAGGTGGGGGACATTGACTCAGAATGGGCCATGTTCCGTTCCTCCATTGCTGAAGCGGCTGACTGTAGCTGTGGCCGTAAGGTAGTTGGTGCCTGTCGGGGCGGTAATCCTCGAACCCGGTGGTGGACACCCCAGGTGAGAGATGCCGTCAAGCTGAAGAAGGAGTCCTACCGGGCATGGTTGGCCTGTGGGACACCAGAGGCAGCTGGCAGGTATCGACAGGCCAAGCGATCTGCAACTTCAGTTGTCGCCAAGGCAAAAACCCGTGTATGGGAGGAGTTTGGTGAGGCCTTGGAAAGTGACTTTAAGTCGGCTCCGAAAAGATTCTGGCAAACCGTCAGGCGACTCAGAAGGGGAAAGCAGTGTGCCACTAGCACTGTATATAGTGGAGATGGTGTGCTGCTGACTTCGACTGAAGACATCATTGGGCGGTGGAAGGAATACTTTGAGGACCTTCTCAATCCCACCGACACGTTCTCCAGTGAGGAGGCTGATTCTGGGGACATGGGAATAGGCTTGTCCATTACTGAGGCCGAAGTCGCTAAGGTAGTTAAGAAGCTCCTTGGTGGCAAGGCTCCAAGGGTGGATGAGATCCGCCCTGAGTTCCTCAAGGCTCTGGATGTTGTGGGGCTGTCTTGGCTGACACGCCTTTTCAACATTGCGTGGACATCGGGGGCGGTGCCACTGGATTGGCAGACTGGGGTGGTGGTGCCTCTTTTTAAAAAAGGGGACCGGAGGGTGTGTTCCAACTACAGGGGAATCACACTCCTCAGCCTCCCTGGCAAGGTCTATGCAGGGGTACTGGAGAAGAGAGTCCGGCTTATAGTCGAACCTCGGATCCAGGAGGAACAGTGCGGGTTCCGCCCTGGTCGTGGAACACTGGACCAACTCTTCACCCTCTCCAGGATTCTGGAGGGTTCATGGGAGTTTGCCCAACCAGTCCACATGTGCTTTGTGGATCTGGAGAAGGCATTCGACTGTGTTCCCCGGGGTATTCTGTGGGAGGTGCTTCGGGAGTACGGGGTACATGGCTCTTTGCTACGAGCCATTCAGGCCCTGTACAAACAAAGCTGGAGTTTGGTTCGCATAGCCGGCAGTAAGTCAGACTCTTTCCCAGTGAGAGTTGGACTCCGTCAGGGCTGCCCTTTGTCACCGATTCTATTCATAATTTTTATGGATAGAATTTCTAGGCGCAGTCAAGGGATGGAGGGTGTCCGGTTTGGTGACCTCAGGGTCACATCGCTGCTGTTTGCAGATGATGTGGTCCTATTGGGGACATCAGGCCGCGAACTTCAGCTTTCGCTGGATCGGTTTGCAGCCGAGTGTGAAGCGGCTGGGATGAGAATCAGTACCTCTAAATCCGAGACCATGGTTCTCAGGCGGAAAAGGGTGGAGAGCCCTCTCTGGGTCGGGGATAGGCTCTTGCCTCAAGTGGAGGAGTTCAAGTATCTCGGGGTCTTGTTCACGAGTGATGGTACAAGGGAGCGGGAGATTGACAGGCGGATTGGTGCTGGGTCAGCAGTGATGCAGGCTCTTTACCGGTCTGTTGTGGTAAAGAAAGAGCTGAGCAATAAGGCAAGGCTCTCGATTTACCGGTCGATCTACGTTCCCACCCTCACCTATGGTCATGAGCTTTGGGTAATGACTGAAAGAATAAGATCGCGAATACAACCGGCCGAAATGAGTTTCCTCCGCAGGGTGTCTGGACTCTCCCTTAGAGATAGGGTGAGAAGTTCAGTCATCCGGGAGGGACTCTGAGTAGAGCCGCTGCTTCTTCACGTCGAGAGGAGCCAGCTGAGGTGGTTCGGGCATCTGGTTAGGATGCCTCCTGGACGCCTCCCTCGGGAGGTGTCACAGGCGAGTCCACCTGGGAGGAGACCCCGGGGAAGACCCAGGACACGCTGGCGCGACTATATCGCCCAGCTGGCCTGGGAGCGCCTCGGAATCCCCCTTGGAGAGCTGGTGGAAGTGGCTGGGGAAAGGGAGGTCTGGGCTTCATTGCTTAGGATGCTGCCCCCGCGACCCGAACCCCGGAGAAGCGGAAGATAATGGATGGATGGATGGATGGATGGATGGATGAAAACGACTTTTTTTATTGATTATTGAAAGTTTTTGACTGAACGTGTAATGCATAATGCTGTGGAAATACATGTGGTCACTAGGGGGTTGCTTGGTGGTGGTTGTATCTTTGTTGGTTGTTAAGGGGTTGCTGTGGTATCTCAGGTGATTGCTAGGTGATAGCTTTAGTGTCCAGGTGATTACTAGGGAGTTGCTAGGTTGTTCAAGCGGTGTTCCGAATGGTTGAACGGGAGTTGCTTGTTGGTTGCTTTGGTGTTCCAGGTACTTACCAAAAAGCTGCTTGCTGGTTGCTGTTGTATCTCTATTAGTTACAAAGGGATTGCTGTGGTATCCAGTTGGTTGCTAGGTTGTTGCTAGGTGGTAGTTGTATCACAGGTGATTACTAGGGAGTTGCTAGGTTGTTTCAGCAGTGTTCCCAGTGGTTGAAATGGAGTTGCTTGTTGGTTGCTTTGGTGTTCCAGGTAGTTAGTAAGGAGCTGCCTGGTGGTTGTTATTGTATATCTATTGTTGCTAAGGGATTGCTTGCTAGGTTATTGCTAGGTGGTAGGTGTAGTATCACAGGTATTACAGGTTATTACTAATGAGTTGCTAGGCTGTTGCATCAATGTTCCAAATGGTTAAAAGGAAGTTGATAGATGGTCGATTTGGTGTTCCTAAGGAGCTGCTAGGTGGTTGCTATGGTGCTGGTTTCTAACGTGTTGCTAGGTGGTTGCTATGGTCTTTCAGGTGGGTTCTGTGGTCTCCCAGGTGGGTGCTAGTTAAAAATGCATGTATTTGAACAGCAAAAATGATTCAAAAGCCTGTCCAAAATCTAAGTATAGTAGTGGTAGTAGTGGTAGTAGTAATCCATTTAGTGTGTGAGCGGTAGAATTTTGGGTGAAAATTTGCATTTATTTATGTTTGCTCATTGTGTGTTGCTGTATGTGTAAACATGGTTGGATCACCTTCTGAGGTGACATTTATGATGAATGAAAGTCTCAGTTTCTGTCATGTTAAATAAGGTCGTCCTGGCTCATTTTCATTCTGGTGGTGTTTCAGCACTATGCGTCCATAATGAAGTACATTAGCCAGCCTCCCCTGCTGCTGGACGTTCACATCCACAAACCCCTGCTGCCCGCCCGCACGTGGATGGACTCTCTACTTGCTTTCTTCCCTGGTCTGCAGGTGGGGCTAAAATGTTTGGACATGATATTAATAATCTGTTGACTATTATTTGATTTGTTGTGTAATTGAACTGCTGTGCCTTCTGAACTTTCCTCTCAATTTTAACATTATATATATATATATATATATATATATATATATATATATATATATTATAACTATTATATATGTTATAACAACACTTTCGTGTTATTTAAATAGCACGACTAATTGTCATTGTTGCAGGCTCAAGTAGAATATTAAGTAGAAAACCTTGCATCTTCTTTTTTGACGTTTTTCAGTTTTTGACATCATTTGAAAGTAACTGTTGTCTGTTACATTGTATGTAAATTTCATGATGAGTGGACCAAAAGAAATGACCCAAAATTACTTGGAAAAATGTCTGGTTCCATTGACTTATGTTAAAAATAAAGTAGGTTTTTTCCTTCTCCTGTAAAATTACCTTTTTGGAGATACAAGGTTTTTTTCTCGACAACAGCGATATGCTTTTTTTTAACAAGGAAGTGACAGATGGATAGAATGACGGTACAAAGAAACTGAACAAGAGATCAATAAATGGAATATTTGCCCAAAACATGGAAGGCTTAATACCTCAAAGGGTTTTACACTGTAGGACTATGAACACTTTTGCTTTTAAAAGCAGCGCTATTTATGATTTTTCTGTTAAAATTGGAAATAAAAGGGGGGGGGGGGATAACAGGCTAAATTATGATGTGCACACACTTCTGCAAGTCAAAGGTATCAGGTCAGACTTTTCCAACTTTTATGGAATTTTACGAACAACATCATACGCCTTCCTGCTCAACGTTTAGATACAAAATTAACATTATACTGATGAATATATGATGACAATAGTAGACAGTTCTCTTGCACCAAGTCCTATACTGTGTGCATTAACACATTTCCACCAGACATGTCTCCAAATCTCCAAATCTTGCTTAGTGCAGCTTTAAGTAAACAGGCTTTTCCATGTTTGACATTGTTGAAGAATCAACAGCTGCAGTCTTAAGAAGTACAAGAAGGGAAGGGTGATGGATGGATAGAATGAATGAACCAGCGATTGAATTAAAGTATAGATTAAGGGAGGAATATGTTAATGAATGTGTGGATTGAGTGTTATTGATTAAATGAGGAATAAATTAATGAATGTAGTAGTTTGACTGTGATTTGCTCCCCAAAAGTGTAACACATACATACACTAAACGTTTACACAACAGCAGTATGAAACTGACTGGACCTTTACTGGACGATGTGTTCCTCTGAAATGAGTTCTTTATTTGATGATGCATTCTCATAGGTGTTGAAAGGGGATATCCGGCCAGCTATTGAAACCCATGAAATGCTGTATCAAGTCACCAAAAAACACAACTTCCTTCCTGAGGTAGGTTCCTCTTTTTGGTCTCGTCTGTTTGAAATGCCTGCAGACTGTTATGAGACGGTACAGTTTTAGTATCACTCAGTTGCACTTTGCTTAACTGTCTCTCTTATACGTTCTATCTCACACCCTGTTTCTCTTCTGTATATGCCCATCTCTCTCACTTGCTTTCTCACACCCTCCCTCTCCTCCTTCAGGCGTTCACTACGGATTTCAGGGTACACTGGGCACAGCATCCTCTGAGGCCAGAATTTGCTGAGAGCACTTACTTCCTTTATAAGGTATGTGCGTTTTGCAACAGGCTGACTCAGTCTACCCACCACATAGTGTAAAAAAAGTTTCATGTCAAGACATTTACATTTACAGCATTTAGCAGATACGCCTACTTAGAGCGAGTTACTTACTAAGTGTGTGGTTGTCTACCTAGAGAAAATATCTTTACTAGTTACAAATAGGTTAGAAAGGAAGCTGGTCAGCTGAGCTGAGCTCAGATATTACTAGAAGCAAAAGCTCCTGTTGATACCTAGAGGAAAAGAAACAGAATTAAACAAGAATTAAACAATACAATACATTTCAGTAAATGCTGTACTTAAGCAATAGAACGCAAGAGGGAGTGTGTTATTGGTGATAACTCACTCCTCGAGTGTTCTACTGCTTTAATACAGTGAAATAAATACAGTAAGAAGGTAATAAACTGGCCGTGAACGGCGCGTTTAATATGTTTTAATGTTCAGCTCCTTCACCAAATTATAGCTCCTTAACCAGCAGCTTGTTGCAACATCAGAGTAGCAAGCTTACTTATACTTATAGCACAGTCAGATTTGGTCCGACTCTGAAGATCAGACACGTCTGGCGAATGGTGTTGGGTTCATTTCTGGCTGATTCCAGGTTGTTCAGCTGTTCTTCTGTCACAGCTGCCGACTGAAAAGCTGCTCAGTGGAGACGGCAGTTTGGGAATTTAGTGTCGTCTCATCTTCAGAGTCGGACCAAATCGGCTGTGGGTCAGATGTGATCTTAACAGTGTCCGTTTTCTGTTTGTGGCAAAGTAAGAAGTAAAAATGTTCAAATGGCTTGAGCGTCTCCTACAGCTGTCAAAGTCGTTGCTTAGCAGCGGTGTCTCAGCGGAGTGAGACAGTGTTTGTGGAAAGCCTGTGACATTATGGCTTCCCAACCAATCAGAAGCCATAATGTCACAGAAGCCATAATGTTGCACAATCAATGTGCAAAGTACATTATAATATGTACTTAACTTCACTTAAGTGCAGTAAAAAGAGACTGTCCTGGACTCCAGGACAGAGAAATAAGGCTTGATGCTCATTTTCCGTGCGTCTTGAAGGATGGCGGGTCAAGCCGAGCTGTATTTGAAGCTTGTAGGGCTCGAGGTACAGGTCGAGATTTCACCATTGCCATCAGGTCAGGAGGTGCTGGTCCGTTTTTGGCTTTGTAGGGATCAGGGTTTTCCAACTGATGCGTGCAGCTACAGGCAGTGAAGGGAGCGCAGCAGTGGAGTGGCGTCACTGAACTTAGGAAGATTAAGGCTTGATGTGCTGCATAGGAAGACCAACCAAGAGCAAGTTGCAGTAGTCAAGCCTTGAGATGACAAGAGACTGAACAAGCACTTGGGTGGCCTCTCGAGTGAGAAAGGGTCAAATACCTTGGATGTTGTACAGGAGAAACCTGCATGACCGAGTCAGGTTTCACAGTATGATCTGAGAATGATAACTGGCCATCCACAATCACACCAAGACCTCTTGCGTGGGATCTTCAGGCTAAGAATAAGATGGCAAGATCATGACAAGGACATGTAGTTGCAGGGATGAATAATAACAGCCCAGTCTTGCTAGGAATGAGCTTCAAGTGGTGAGCTGCCATCCATGAAAAGATGTCAGTCAGACATGCTGAGATGCAACTGGTAACCTATGGAGTATCAGAAGGTGGGAAGGAAAGCATTAGTTGGGTGTCGTCAGCATAGCAGAGAGACACTTTGTCCTCAGACTCACAAAATTTAGTAGAATAAGACAATCCTTTCATGAAAAGTGAATCCTAGGCTTGCAGTCCACTTTTAATCAAGATTCATCCAAGAGCCTGAATGACATATCAGATGGCCAGTAATGTCAGCCAATATTGATGATCAGTGTACCCTCACTTTATCTCACTTTTTACTCCTTTATTACTTTTTACAGCTTAATTATGTGAAATCATATAGAAATATGGACATGTTTCTTTTTTCTGAATTTATACAAACACTTTCATTTTATAGTAAATTCATTTTGACTAGTTTGTTTATGAGCAGAGACCTACAGATGCAATACAGTAAAGGCAGCTCATTTGTGATCCTGAGTTTAAAGCCAGTTTTTGTTCAATTTCAACTCGTTTAAATTTAGCAAAAGAGTCTTGCTACAAAAATGATAACAGGACATCAGAGCCATAGTTAATCTTTTAGTACTTTTTCTTTTGATACGTAAGTACATTTGAGGGTAAATACTTTAGTAGTTTTACTCAAGTGGGGGTCTAAAGGGAGGAACTTCTACTTTTACTGGAGTGATATTTTACCATGGGTGTCTCTACTTTAGCTCAAGTACATGGTTTGTGTACTTCGTCCACCACTGGTAGCTTTACAGGAAACTGATGGATGTAAACATTGCACCACCTGCTGGTTAAATAATGGCAATGTTTACATTTGCTCAATATTGTCCTGTGTAGTTAAGAAAAACAGCCATTTGTGTGGCTTCCTCGCCCCACACCGGGGTGCGAACCACAGTGTGTTAACCATTGTTTTACAGAACCTGTGGAATATTTGCATTGTCTGTAAAATATTTGCTGAGGTGTTGCTCTGGGTTTTCTAACCTTATACAGTAGAGTTTTCCATTGCTGACACATTTCCTGCATTCTACAGTATCAAACTCCTGCTAAACAGGTTCTAGTTTACCAGAGGCTCTGTAGAACAGTGGAAATGTCACTCTGCTAAGTAACGATGATTGGTATGCCACAAACATTTTGCAAAACTCTCTTAAACTAGTCTCAACTGTGGGGCGGTTGTGGGCTGGAGGTTAGGGAACCAGCCCTGTGACCGGAAGGTTGCCGGTTCGATCCCCTTGGCTGACACTCCATGACTGAAGTGTCCTCGAGCAAGGCACCTAACCCCCACTTGCTCCCCAGGTGCCGTGGATAGGGCTGCCCACTGCTCTGGGCAAGTGTGCTCACTGCCCCCTAATGTGTGCGTTCACTAGTGTGTGTATGTGGGTGTTTCACTGCACGGATGGGCTAAATGCAGAGGTCTAATTTCACAGTGTGCAAACACAGAGACACATGGCTGTTAATTCTAATTCTTCTAGTTCAATACTGGCAGCCATCTGGCATCAGTGATGAGTGGAACTGGTATGGTTTTAATGTGGAATTGACAGGATTAAGTCAAAACAAGGCCCAGCATTTTGGTGGGCAGGGGGGCTCAAGAAATAAACTTAACAGGAACGTGAATTAAACTTAAATTAAGTTACAGTTCCCTTTTAACCCAGTGTCTCCCCACCCTGATCCTCGTGGCACACTGCCCTGCACGTTTTCATTTTTTTCCTTGCAGCCAACACAACTGATCCAAAATATTAGCTAATGAACCACCCTTTTCTGGGTTCAAGTGGGTGTGTTAAAGCTGGGAAAACACTAAAATGTGAGACACTCTCCCTTGTGCACCAGAGTTTGGAAACATCGCTTTAATCATTCCTATCTAATTATGTTTCAGAGGAAAGCAAACATGAGACTCTGAATTCTTCCTGAGGCAGTAAAAACATTAGTTTTACTGCCTGGTCAGAGATTTAACAATGTTGTGTTTTTTACTCTTTAAGGCTACGAGGGACCCATATTACTTGGAGGCAGGACGCACTGTTCTGGAGAACCTGAACCGCTTTGCTCGCGTCCCCTGTGGCTTTGCTGCCATGAAGGACGTCCGCACAGGAAGCCATGAGGACCGGTGAGAGAAATAAGAGGGTTGTCTTACATTCCAGACACGTCTAAGAAAGATTTATTCTTCTTAAAGGCTACTTTCACTTTAAAGGGTTGACTTGACTCAAAATCATGTGCCTAAATGAGCCCAGTAGGGTCAGAATTTAAAATTGGAAACTGAGCAAAATTGTGAATCGTAATGCGTAAACTATGCAAAGTTTGGGTGCTCAGGTCAAATTGCATAATCTGTTGATTTTCTACCTGAACATAAGATAATACATAATCTACAGAGGAAACACTTCTGCACATTTTAATACACAATTACTGTTTTATTTGCAAAATTGAACACATGGGGAATAGGAATAACATAAAATATGGCCAACGTAAAAGTTTTGGCACTTTTTAAATATTTTTTGTTTTATTTTTTCTGATATAAACTCGTGTTCACTTATTATCATTGTAATTTGACTGGGGTTTCAAACGTTTGCATGTGACTGTAAATGTGGCCCGTTTTTATCAGTTGGGGTAGATGTACTCTGGTCTGCCTGCCTGTCTGGCTATCTGTTTGTCTGCCCATCTGTCTGTTCATTTGTCCTGCTCATTCTCCTGCTTTCTTTCTCTCTCTCTCTCTCTCTCTCTCTCTCTCTCTCTCTCTCTCTCTCTCTCTCTCTCTCTCTCTCTCTCTCTCTCTCTCTCTCTCTCTCTCTCTCTCTCTGTTTTTGCTCCAGCATGGACTCGTTTTTCCTGGCGGAGACATTTAAGTACCTGTTCCTGCTGTTTGCTGAGGAGGATGATTTGCCCTTTGATGTGGAGGATTATGTCTTCACCACTGAAGCTCACCTGCTTCCTCTCTCTCTCTCCATGGCCCTGCGCTCAGACCTGCCCACTACAGACAACTCCACGGTATTGCCTTCCAATGATGCCAATTTTATGTTTTGAGTAAAATTACACAAACAGTACAATTGATGTCCGTGTCCATGTATCGGTTTAGGTTTACATGCACAGACACGCATTGCTGCGATCAAAATAAAACCTTGTATCTCCAAAATTGTAACTTTACACGAGAAGGAAAAAACTTATTTAACATCTAATGTAATAATTTTGGGTCTTTTCTTTTAGGCCATTCATCATGTGATTTACACACAGTGTATAGGACAACAAGCATTTTCAAATTACGTTGAAAACTGAAAAACAAAGAGAATGGAGAGACAAGGTTTTGTGTCGACAGCAGCAGTATGCATATATCTGTCACTTTTTCTTCTGGCTGTGCTTTGTTTTGGGCACTCTATTAAAGATTTCTCAAACTGAATTTTAATCTTGCTCTCGTAACAGGCAACAGAAGAACTTGATGACTCAAACTTTGAATGGACATGTCCCAACACCCGCCTTCTTTTCCCTGACCCCGCCTACCCACGCAACTTTAGGGAACCAATCAGGAGTGCTGTGGACAAGAGTTGTCCTCGTCCTGCCCTCCCTCGGTGAGACAGAGAGAGTTATAATTCCAGTCTGTTGGAGATGCTACTGTACTGTGTCTTAATTGTCTCTATCAGGGAGCAATATGTCATACAGATAGTTTAAAATGAGCACTGCAGTCCAAATTCAGAATATTGGAGAGAGCGGTCCGCCCCGCCCACTCCTCCCCAGATTTGAAGCCCATGCAGGTTGCCAGGTTGAAGACAGTGAACCTTCACGAGTGAACACAACGTTAATCTTTGTGACAGGAAGTCATACACTGTTAGTTGATCAGCTAATGCATATGTTTGCAATGTTTTTGTTTACAAATTATAAGCCAGCTTATGTGGATGTTTTATACCTCTGTCAGTTTTAGCTAGAGGCATGGCTGGCTATATATGGTAGCCAAAGCTAAGCCTGTTACGCCAAACAAAGCCCACTGATCCGAAAATACTTGCTACCTTGAAGAAGCCTAGGTAAGCTTCGTATTCTCCAGGTTCTTGTTTGAATCTTCCTGTTACACCTTAAATGATGCAGGAGTTCCATTTTTGCGCTTCAGGTGCTGCACACACTAATTCAGGTACTCAAATGTTGAAATTACTTAAAATACCCCTAATCCCAGTAACTGATTAAATTAGGTAAGGTTAGCTAACTTGGCTAACTTAACAAAGCTTGCATATTCTAGAGAAAATTCATGAACACGGCATCCGTCTTACAGTCCTTCTGGGCTTCAAGCTGTCTCTGTCTTTCAGATTTATTGCCAGTATTTAGGCCTGGAGTGTTTTTAACGCATGGACCCGGACGCAGTCACTTTGAGCTATGCAGACAGGATTTTGCGTGTAGCTGCATTCAGATGTGTGACGCATTTCATAATGCAATGCAAATGTGAGCTGCATTCTGAGCATTACAGTCAAGCCTGTCCAAGTGGTCTTGAACCGCCAGTATGTTTTCTCAACTGCTGTATCGGACGAGCAGTTGAATCTCACACAAAGATGGCTTACATAATCATGAAAAAATTATACGTTATCGCCTTTCCATTTCAACGGAAGACGTAAAAGCTATTACAAGCCTCGTTGCTCAAATCAGATTTTTTGCTCAAATCCGATCTCTCTGGCACGACGGTTCACACTCGTTTAGGTCAGAGACTCAAATCCGTCATTAATGTGATGAACTGGCTCCTGAAATGACCTCATGAGCTCCTCCTACTCAGTAACGTCACGTGGCTGAATCACTGCATCATCAGCACAAACTAACGAGCAGAACGAGCTTCGCTGAGAAGATCATTAACTCTGATCAGCTCTCAGCTTCATTATTAGAGCCAGACGAAGGAGGAAAAGGTGAGATGAGCTGCTTTTCCACCGTTTACAGGCTTTAACGTCTGTTCGGTGCTGTTGCCATGGTAACGCTGAATGATGGCGCACGCACAGCAGAACAAAAGCACATGAATTCCAATCTGGGCGTCACTTAAAGGTCACATGTCCACAAATTGGATATGTGTCCGATATAGGACCACATATGAAAGTGGCTCAGGTCGGATTTGAAAAGATCAGATTTGAGTGTCCACACAGCCCTGAAAACACCAGATCTGACACAATTTAGGACAGAAATCAGATTTGTGCCACGTCAACCTGGCAGTGTGAACGTAGCCAAAGAATCTCAATTTCCTCTACTTGTTCACGTTTAGCTGTTGTGGCTGTTGGAATAACGATAGATCCCTTTCTGGTGTGTGCCCTGTCGCCCCCTTCAGTACTGAGTGTTTTAACTGCCACAGTAACATAAGAGCGCACACTGAGTTTATTGTATGGATCGAGCGTTTGCAGTGCGCTGGCCGAGCGCTGTCGCTTGCATTCGCGTTCGGTTTGTTTCTGGCTTTAATCACATTTTACTGCGTCTCTGCTCATGGAGCTTTTTAGAAGGATGCAGAGGCTTTTTAGGTCCGGATCCAGTTTGTTTGCTTGCTTCCATGGCTGCAGCGTGCTGTGCTAGCCTGCCAGTGTGTTTAATATCTGGCGCCCCCGGGTGTCGAAACAGTACTGGGAAATGGGCAGTGGGTGGGTTCACAGGACAAAACATAGACTTTCTGCTCCGAAACTGAAATTCCTAAGGAGAACAGACTGGCTGTGGAACTGTTCTCGGAGGAGCCAGTATTTCCACTTAGCCTGTTTTCTTCATCTCTGATGACGTATCATGTTAATTTTATGATTTACAGCAGTAAATATATTACATATTGTTCCTTTATTTCCATCTTATGATATAATGCAGGGGTGTCAAACTCAACCACTAAAAGGGCCATATTAAAAAATTTCAACAAATTTGAGCGCTGGAGAGCGTTTATATTTTATTACGTCAACAGCAAAATATAGCCACTTGTAGTAAACCTTCAAATATTACATGTGAAGACTTGATATTTTTAGGCTACGTCCGCTGCAGGTAACTGTTAAATCGCTCTAAACGTCCCCAGGATGTAGGTCTTTTAAACCTATCTGTGTGCTTGGTCTCGAAACCTGACATCTTTTCTTTGCTGCAAGTTCATTAATACTTCATTCGTTTTTGAGCTGCTGAGTTTTGTAATGTTTTGTAGTGTTTATGCTGCTTGAACTGCAGCTGGAACACAGCTGGGTACAAAACCGCTGTTTCATCCATTGTTGTTGGGCATGAGGTGTCGGTGCAAATTACGTTGCAGTGCATGCTGGGGATTGTAGTGCTGCTGATTATGTAATGGCTGTAATTAATGGAAAATCAAAATAATATTGAGGACCGGATTGGATTGGGCCATTGCCTTATGGTTGACACATGGCAAATAATGAAAGTCTTCATGACAGTGTAGTTTGAGTTGACATTTTTAGATGAAACAAACACCCAATGGACTCTTAATAACATTTCAAAAAACATATGAGGGTTAGGTCTAGGTTTTGGGTTGAGTTTAAGGTTAGCGTTAGGTTTAGGGCCAGGGTAAGCATTGGGATTAGTTTTTGGGTTGAGGTTAAGGTGAGGGTTAGGATTAGGGCTAGGTTTTGGGTCGAGGTTAGGATTAGGCCCAGGGTTAGGATTAGGTTTTGGGTAAGGTTGGTAAGGTTAGGTAATGGAAGTATCGTATTAACAACACATCTACTTAATGTCAGTAACGTATCTACAGAACATCTACAAGAAATTTACTTCAGTGTATTCAGATGCTTCACTACTGATACTTCACTGATACATTGTTGGTGTGTTATTGATAATCTGTTAAGAGTTTATTAATCCTCTACAAATGACCACTCCACAAAGTCTTCCCAAAGTTTGTGCTACAAGAAATGACGTTTACCAGAGTTCATTATTTATCTTTCTCTTTTCCTCGCTCTCTCTCAGGGAGCCTGGAATTGGTCGTGCTCCGCTTAGGGCTCAGGACTTCATGGCTAATAACCCAGAGCACCTGGAGCTCCTGAGAAGAATGGGGGTCAATCTGATCCACCTGAAAGATGGCAGAGTGCAGCTCGTTCAGCACGCTACCCAAGTGAGTCCACTTCTCCACCTGCTTGCTTTTTACCTCCATTCATCCAAGCTTCCCTAAGTCAGGGATCTGCTGCCTCATCCTGGAGATGGGCTTTAGAGCAAATATCACGTAAAGATCAGTGTATAATGACCAAGCAAGAGTCATTGTGCACACTCGCACACTATTGACAGAAACCCTATTAATCCTAAAGGAAATAGCACTGATAAGAAGATCTATACAAACCAAAAACATGTGTACAAGAGACCTTAATAACACTGGGATTACAAATGTCTGCTTGAATAACGGTGAGCATTTAAATTTGATATAATCTGAGTAGAGCTGCAATAATTATTTGATTAATCAGTTAGTTGTCAACTATTAAATTAATCGTCAGCTATTTTGGTAATCAATTCATCGGTTTGAGTGACTTTTTAAGAAAAAAAGACATTTGAGGATGTCATCTTGGGCTTTGGAAAACACAGATCCGCATTTTATAGACCAAACAACTAATCGACTAATCGAGAAAATAAGCAATAGATTAATCGACAATTAAAATAATCGCAGCCTTAAATCTGAGGTAGTTCATCAAATGTAAGGTAGCTGTTGAGTTTAAGAAATGCGCAAGTAAATAAGCTCACTGGACAAAAAGCTAGTCACCTGTGACTGATTCATATCTAATAGCGTATTATACCTCCCTGAGCACGAATAACTGCGATTTGGTTTGATTTGGCCTGGACTGGGCAAGTTTTTGGATGTAGATGATATCAGTGTTCAGCCAGTCTTACATCAAATAATTGTGCACTAAGGACAGATTTCGTGAATGCCCTCTCTGGCGTCGTACTCGCTGTTCCAGGTAGTCCCACAGATTTACAAGAGGATTCAAATCAGGAGACAGCAACTTCTTTGTTTTTCCCAGGTTTATAACTTGCAATTAATAGAATGTCCCATAATTTTTTGTCCAAAACTAGGAAAAGTGTGTCAGATGCACAGGAAAATTCTAAACCAAATATATTTTAAGTACTTTATGCAACTGTGCTTCTGTTCATCACTGAGCATTTGATTAGCCACAGTGTATAAATGACTGTCTTCAGTTTAAAATGCTGAGCTACACAGCTGGACTGAATGTAGCCTGTTGAAACTAAGCAGGTTGGCAGGGTGTCCTACTGTGGAGCTCCCAACCAATCCCAGTTTATTACTTTGATCAGGGAAAAAAATTTTAATTCTAATATGCAGACAATAAAACCATGAAAAAGCATATACAGTGCAGAGCAGTGCAGATTTGCCATTTTGAATGATGATCACGCGTAAACACATCCTGACATTTCTCTGTGTGAATGTCTGAGCGTAGGCCGTGAGCGCCGTGGCTGCTGAAGACGGGATGCGCTTCATGCAGGAAATGATGGAGCTGTCCAGCCAGCAGCAGAAAGAGCAGCTTCCTCCTCGCGCCGTGCAGATCATATCACATCCCTTCTTCGGCAGAGTGGTACTGACCGCTGGACCAGCACAGTTTGGAATGGACCTTTCAAAGAGCAACTTGGGGGTGAGCAGGTCTAAAGTTCCTGACCAGCATGGACTAACATGCAAAATGGAACGTTTTCAAAGCTAGATTTTAATTTGGGAATTCCAGAATAATAATTCACTGCTTTCTTTTGCTTTATATTTCTTTGTCCTTCTGTCTTTCTTGCTATTCCTCTGCATCTCTCTCTCTCTCTCTCTGTCTCTCTCTCTCTCTCTCTCTCTCTCTCTCTCTCTCTCTCTCTCTCTCTCTCTCTCTCTCTCTCTCTCTCTGTCTCTCTCTGTCTCTCTGTCTCTCTGTCTCTCTCTCTCTCTCTCTGTCTCTCTCTCTCTCTCTCTTTGGCTCTCTCCATCTCTCTCTCTCTCTCAGGTGCGGGGCTTTGTGACGGTAGCTGAGCCGTATACTGGCTGTTCAGAGTTGAGCAATGCTGAGTTTGTGGCTGGCCGTATTGCTCTGCTGCAGAGGGGTCAGTGCATGTTTGCTGAGAAAGCCAGAAACATCCAGAAGGCTGGAGCCATCGGAGGCATCGTCATAGGTGAGGAACTTACTGCCGTACAGTAGGTGAGGGAAGAAACAGGTCTGACCCGTAGCTGAAATATAGGTTAAAGCTACACTGTGTAGGATTTGAACTCTTGACACTTGAAGGGTGAATCTTTCAAGGATGTGAGTGAAATATTGACTGTTGTCATCGTATCATAAAGACGTAAGATGTGGTCTAAAAAACATCTGTGAAATCCTGAGTATTCCATTTATATTATGTACATTTACTGCATTTGGCTGATGCTCTTATCCAGAGCAACTTACAATTTGACCAATTTACACAGGCAGGCAAAGGCGGTGTTAGGAGTCTTGTCCAAGGACTCATATTGGTATAGTGTAGGGTGTTTGTCCAGGCGGGAGATTGAACCCCAGTCTACAGTGTAGAAGGCAGAGGTGTTACTCCTCCTTTACAGTAAAATAAAGCTCTGCTGATCCTTCAACACAGTTTAACAGTAAATGATCTTAAATGCTGGAGTTAATGTAGAACTGCTGATTCACCCTTTAACCCTGAAGGTTGGCGCACAGACTGCTGGTCAACAATCTCACCTAGCTAGTAGCTAATGAAAAGACAAAGAGAAAGATTCAAGATGAACGAAGTGATTTGGAGACTAATTGACTTATTTGCATTAATAAACACTTCAGGTGGTTTCCTGATACGTTTAATCTGCAACGAGAAACTGACAGATGCTAAAAAGTCATGAAGATGAAGCCAGCTTCTCGTTTGAGTTTTCCCGTTCCACGTTAAAGGGAGCAGCAGTTACACTCTGCTGCCCCAAGCACCATTTAAGGTGGAACAGGAAGCAGGAGAATGAGACACTGACTTCAACCTCATAAAAAGTCGGAGCTTTGAGAAATTTTACGACACACCTTTATACTTTTGTGGAAAGTTTCCTGCCGGACATGCGAGAAAAGCTCAGCTAAAGCTTAAAACAGAGCAAAGTAAGTCTGCGTTTTCTTTATATTATATATTTTAGCCTATACTAGTGCATCATATTTACAGCTAATGTGCTAAAATGGACATAAAATGTGACTCTCAAGGTGGTTTGGTCATTGTTGAAAGGACAAAATGGCTCTTCTTAACATTTGGGCTGCTGACCTCGGGTCTAGACTAATGACCGATATCTAGAGGGACTTGTTCCATTTCCATTCATGCGTTTAAGTCAACAGTGTTATTGGGAAATGGAGAGTGGTGGCTCTCCAAGGCTGACATCTAACACTCCAGGATCTAATATCGTCATTGTTTTTGCTTTATCTCTTCCTCTGTCTCTCCTGCTCCTTCTCTCAGATGACAACGAGGGCAGCAGCAGTGACACGGCACCGCTCTTCCAGATGGCAGGAGATGGCAGGAGCACTGATGACGTCACTCTGCCTCTCCTCTTCCTGTTCCACAAAGAAGGGAACATCCTGCTGGAGGCGCTGAAGGAGCACAGGGAGGTGGAGGTGCTGCTGAGTGAGAAAGCGCGAGATAGAGGTGAGGAGACAGACATGAGGAGACCGAATGCAACTGAACAGGTCCTTAAATTAGATTTGAAAAAGCTTGTGCAGCTGAAGGTGTTGATTCAGTAGCATTAGTTTTGAAGTGCTAGAACTAATTGTAATGGTTCTATTAATACAAGGTACAGTCTACAGTCAGTTTAAAACACAGAAGTTAAAAAAAATGGTTGGTGCATTGGTCAGAATATAAATGTGTGTGTGTGTGTGTGTGTGTGTGTGTGTGTGTGTGTATGTATATATAAATGTATATGTATATTAGAATATAATGTATATATTCCACTAATGTGGGAATGGTTCCTCCAGTCACATTTGAGTATGCTTAATAATTTTGACTTATTTGAATTCAGTTCAAATTCAATTGTGGTGGAATTTGAGGTGTCATGTTTCATTGAAATGATTATTGATTCTTATTAGAGATGTACCCTGGGACAGGGGTTAATCCTAGTCACTAAAGGGGCCATATTAAAACCCATATTAAAACATCTCAACAAATCCATGGGCCTGAGTGTAATGAATATTATCCTATAACCCCAAATGGCCAATGTTTATTTAAAATAGGCAAAAGATTTAGACACTTTAGTTGACCTTGAAACATTCCAAGAATACCTGAAATCTTCAATATTTATATCTCCCCAGGTGCTTGATCCTTCCAACCTACCTATATGCTTGAACTAAACACCTGACATCCTTTCTTTACTGCAAGTTCATTAATGCTTGGGCTCAGTTTCTGAGCTGATGTCGAGTGTTTATGTTGGTTGACCTGCCGCTGAAATGCAGTCAGCGCGTTTGGCGATATGACTGGTGTGGATCCGAGGTGTAAA
>NC_051238.1:5306621-5316621 GCF_015220715.1 Pygocentrus nattereri | reverse complement strand
GATTACTGAGTGCATATAAACATGCTCATTGTTAATTGGTGTGCATGTTTTCAGTGGTTGTTGGCTCCATTAGACTTGTAGCTCCAGTACAAAACTAAAGAAGCAAACTTCAGACACCAAACATGTCTTGGCTGGTTGACTACAGTGGGAAAAGAGGAGGTGTGCATCTGATTTTTGGCCAAACCATCAATCTGAATATCCTAAGCCACCTAAAGTTTGAAGTCATTGAGTCGGATCAGCTGTGGCAGAAAAGGGCTGGAATTGTACCATGTAGGATTGTTTCAGTTTAAGGCAGTCTGCATGCTGCATCACCTCTGATCCACATTATAAAGGCTTGTGCATCACATGCATGCCAAAATGCATGTTTGTTCGACAGATATATATATATACTTGTATGCTTAAGTATGTGTCTAATTAAAGATTGTGCCATATCAGCATGGCCACTTTTAGTATTTAAATCTACAAGAACATTTAAGATTTTTTGGTTAAGCAGATGTGAAATCATAGACAGCTTTGTCCAATCTATAAAATGATGCTCTGGGTTTTGTTGGCTGAATATTACTGTAGAGATTCACTGGTCTTCAAATCATTTTCCATCAATTGGTTCTTCTTGTATATTACTTTAATCACCCTCTGCGTTCCTGTGTTCAGATATGCTCTGTGTGAATGTTACGTTCACATATAAACCTTATTGCTCCATCTTTCTGCTACGACTGTTCGCATCCTTTTGGACTGACCCATGTCGGTCAGTGAACATTGTTAGAATCCGCATGCCTACATTTGATCACCAAGTTAAAGCTGCTGCTGACCCACTGCCCCCCTAGATGATTACTACAGTATGCAGTGGACTAACCGGTATTCTGATCTGGAAAGAAATCACATCTGGGTCACATTTAGGCAAACAAATCAGATTTTGTGCTGTAATGTGAACGTAACATAACATAATCTGCATTAGAAATCTGCACAGGCAGGAAATTGAAGCCCAAACCTGCAACGTTGAGATGCAGACCAGGCCTGATACTGCTCGATTCAAACCCAAATCCACTTACTCTGGTTTAAACATGATGCTGAGAAGACGGCGTCCCAGTCCTCCTGCTTTCATAGCTTTCAAAGTGCTGTTGCAAGCTCTACGCTGTTTGTGACCAGTGCGCTTTATCATTTGTTTATTTGACCAGGTCAAAATATTTCCACTGTGAAGGCGTCCCTGACTTATTTGAAATTTGGAATATTCCCCTTTAGCGAGCTTTCCTTGTATTTTCTCCATAGCAAACAGTTAGCAAGACACTTGCCTAGTAGAGATGGCATATCTGTATCCATATTGTATCCGGAAAGTGTGCGTAACATTCGCAAATTTGTTCTTTCTTACTATTAATTACTGTTTTTGGGCCAAATTATGATTACAGTGTACTGCAACCACAAAAGCTGAGCTCGGCTTTACTGAGGACTTTCATTTAACAAACATTAAGACTCTACTTAATACCTGAGTCTGACCTAAGTCTGATGTACAGAATAATATCAGCCCAAATCTGGCCCGAGGTTGGCCCGAAATTGGTCTGACGTTGGCTCAATATCTGGCATTTTGTCAGGCCTTTTTGGCTTAGGTTGAATGGCAGTCTTTTCCACCTTATTTCGGTTTATGTACATCTGGCCTTGTTGAAAATTAGCCAGTTTGCCAAGACAAGCATGTTAACTTTTTGCTAATGTGCATTTTTTTTTTTTGAGAATGTGCTTTAAATGTGCATTGTGCCTGAAAGATAGATAAATAAATAATCATGATAATATAAGTTACTCCTGAAAATTATATATGTTTATGGTGAGCTAACTGAGTCAATCACTCTTCTAGGTGGGGACGAAACCGAAGAAGAGGACTGCTGCACAGAGGACCACAGCTCCCCCGCCCCCTCAGCAGACTCTGACCAATCCCAGTTCACCACTCAGGAACCAAATATAGAGGAGGAGGAGTCAGAACAGCCAGAGGCAGGGCTTGGCGAGGAAACGCCAGCGTCTGCAGTGGAGGAGCCTGTAGAGGACGACGATGCCAACAGCCAATCAGTAGACTCTTTAATGGCTGACTGGCAGGAGGACTTGGAGGCCTTCAAGCAGATGGAGAAGGATGAACTTTGATGTCCTCGGTTGACCGTGGGTAGGTCTCGTAACAGCCATAACGAAAAAGAGACTGACTGAAGCGTCAGCTCAGACAATTGTGGACACTTTCAGACACACCTGATGATGAGCTCTGGTTGAGCAGAGTTCAGTCACCTGTGTGTCAATCTCAGGTGCTTCTTACTGAGCATAACACTCACCTGTGCAAGCTCAAACTCACATGGACCTATTGCGCCCAGCCCCCTTCTCCCAACAAACCCAAAACGGGGTCCAAACTAGCTCGTCTTTGCTGTTGTCTTCCTTCTTCCAAATCTGTGCTTGTTGAAACATGGGTTTAAGTTCTGAACATCAGTTTAAGTGATTTTAAGAGCTTGCTGGAACTGTGACGAATCATTCTTACGCAATAGGATTTATAGGCCTTCTATTTTAATTTCTCAGAGTTTACAGGGTCATTGTTGAGAAGTGAGAATGATTCACAGGGGAGAGCAGGCCATAGAAACTTTGCGGAATCTGATAACTGTATATATGTATGTACGTATGGTTGCTTGTATGTATGTGTGTGTGTATGAATGGTTGAATGGCTTTCATTTCTGGAATAGTCTGAGAGTCAAACTCTTTAATCGTGTGCCTCAATATCCGTTGATTTCTGCTTCTCGTACTCACCCTTAACACTCCACACACTTCCTGACCAAGGAAGCAAAATGTCTTTGGAGCCATGTGAGAAAAACGAGCAGTGGCTCTATTCAGCTTTGAATTTGTAAGGACGCTTTTGAGCACAAGTCTCAAAGGTCAGTTATTTATCATGCATAAGTGCTGAACAGGTAGCCAACTGTCCATAACTGTGCATTAAAATGTAAAAGGCAGAAAATGAGGTTAGGACATCAGCTTTGCTAAATGTGGGCCTCTGAGTCCAAATAGTCTTGACTACGGTTACTCATTCGAGGGTCCAAAAGAGGTGTGAAATCAATACTGTCAACCAGAGGGTGCTGTCGCTTCACGTCTGCACACAGGACTGACTGACTGGACTTGACAACAAGGCAAGAAGAAAATAACATCATAAACTGGAAAATAAACTTGTTGAAGGCATTCAATGCATTTGTTAATTAGGCTGTTAAGGTCTTTACATTTGAATGGGACTGTATGAAGAGATGAAAAGAGTGAAATCAGCAGGTTGTGGCCAATAAATGGTAAACACACAGATGTTTTCTGATCTTTCATTTGGTTATATTCAGTTCCTCTCTGTCTAAACAACTGGCAGATAACCATCTCTGCTTATTGGAAAGTGGGTTACAGGAACTCATCACACAGAGCAGGACGTGTGTGCCTTCTTTTACAGCCTGGCAGTTATATTGCCCTGGCTATTGACTTTTTTGGACAGTACCACATTCTAGTTCCCTCTGGTCAGACATCTGACCATAAATGATCCACGTTGAACTGGAATGTTTCTGAGAAGTGATAATGTCAGTTTCATCAGAATAATCCATCATGTATTGTGTATTCCATGTTTCCCACAATTTTAGCAGAACTGGAGGTAAATGAGAATGTAAGTTGACACCGTGATATATCGCTGTTGTCGAGTCAACCTCGTATGTCAGTTTTTGACATAACTTGAAAATGCCCGTTACCCTTCACATTGTGTGTAAATCACATGATGAATGGTGGGGGGCTGGGGGTGGGGGCTGGTTCCATTGACTTACATTAAAAGTAGAGGACTTTTTTTTTTTTTCCCTCTCCTATTAAGTTGTCATTTGGGAGATTGGGTTTTGTTCCAACAGCAGCAATATACAATATATATACATACAAAAGTAGGTATATATTGTACAAATTGTGTGTGTGTGTGTGTGTGTGTGTGTGTGTGTGTGTGTGTGTGTGTGTGTGTGTATATCATATGTATGTCCAAAATGCCAAAACATTAGGTATCAATGGTCCCAACAACAAGTCACTACAAAATAGACCAAGCATTGATGGCTTCAAACAATGCTGAGGCAGTCTCAGTGTTTAATGTAAGACCCAATATTTACCCTGCACTGTTAGAAATGAAGGTTCTGTTCAGGTCCATTTTTCGTTCATCAAGGTACAAACAGTGTAAATGTTCCCTCAAAGCTACAGCAGTGGTTTAAGGTCCAATTGAGCTCCTTAAATCAGTTTTTCCAGGTGAAAAGTTGGTATTTGTACCTTTTCATAACCAAATGTTTTAAAACAGAACAGTAGAATAAAGTCCTGGAGGCGAGGCGGGTGGAGTGGAGTCATTGCAGCTTAGAACACATCATTTCAGTGGATTAGGGTTCAGTTATGATCCCTGACTAAAGGCACTGTGATGGACCCTTGAGGGTCCCACCCCAGTGATAGTTTAGCATCTTTATTTCTGAGAATGTAGGGTTTAAATCTGGACTCTAAACAGGTCAAAACCATCAGAATAAAGCATTATATTATGGATTTGGCCCAGTTTTCTGCCCACGCATAATGTCCATTTTATCAGGTCCACTTACCATATAGGTCTGATTCCACACATGGTAGTACATCTGTTTAACTTCATACTTCACCTTGATCATCAACAGTCAGGAAAGGACCACGGCAGCAATCTTTTGGGTGGCAGATCATTCTTAGAACTGCAGTAACACTGATGTGGTGGTCGCGTGTTAGTGTGTGTTGTGCTGGTGCGAGTGGATCAGACACAGCTTTGCTGCTAGAGTTATTATCCACTGTGTCCGCTCACTGTCCACTCTATTAGACACTCCTACCTTGTCAGTCCACCTTGTAGATGTCAAGTCAACTGCTGCACAGTTTGTGTTGGTCGTCCTCTAGTCCTTCATCAGTGGTCACAGGATGCTGTTAGCTGGGTATTTTTGATTGTTGGACTATTCTCAGTCCAGACACTAAACTGATCCACCACCCACATAATTCCTGCTCAGCCGTGGTCCTATGGGGGTCCTGATGTACAGGACGCATGGTGGTTAACAAGTTGTGCTGAGAAACAGACTTGGCATCTATGGTAGACCACAGCTGGGACCAATGGCACAGAGGGTCCTGCAGTGACCGGTCCCTCTGAAATCTTCACTGGGCTCCACAAAGATCTAGTGCGCCTTGAAAGCATCAACTTTATGGGAGACTCAACAATCAAGCTTTGTCATTGATTACATTTTACTTTACTTTTATTAGCAGGCCTGATAAAACGGCCCGCGAAGTGCAGATACAAGAGAGGTGTACCTAATAAAGTGGGCGCATCAATTAATATAATAGCAAGGGGGGCGTTCCCTAGTTCTACACCACGCCCCCCTCTTACGCCCGCCACTGTGATTGGCTCCCCGCTCTTGCTGCTGTAAGATGGCTTCGGTTTTCGGGCGAATCCGGAGTCCAGCAGCAGAAGCAGCAGTAGCGGCGGTGAGGAGGAGCAGCTCGCCGAGCCTGTGGAGCTCCAGCCCGGCTACAGCGGCGCGTACAGCCCCGGAGAGCAGCCGGAGGAACCGGAGGAGCCCAGTGAGTCCCCCCTGCTCTCATACGGATAATATAAGACCTTCTCTGCGCGGTGAAATCGGTGGGTCACATCCTCAGAACCTCTGGTAGCCAATGTCCTTCTGGTGTTGTTTGCTTGTTGCTGGTTGCCGTTTTCCGCGGCTGCGTTTCTCCCCGTTTGCTGCTATAATTAATCATCTGTAGCCGCAGCTTCATCACTAGGCCTCGCGTAGCCGGAGTGGAGAGCAGTGGAAACACAGGACACCGGGGTTGGCATGCACGCAAGCCGTGCGTGTGTCTGTGTGTGTGTCTGTGTGTGCGTGTGTGTGTGTGCGTGTGTCCCCGCACGCACACAATGCTCCCACTGTCTGTCCCCGCAGCTGGACACCGCTGCGCTGTAGCCCGCCCGCTGCAGCGGCTTGTCCCAGGGCTCGGTTCTCTCAGCGCCTGTCTACAGAGCGGAGGTGTGAACGTGTGTAATCGGGCTTTAAACGTGTCCTGTAAGCAGCCTGACTCCACTCGAGCGCTCCTGCAGCGCAGCAACATCTCAGGATCCTTATTTACCACAGTCAAAAATGCCGTGTTAATTAGCAAACCATGAAAATGGTTGGAGGTGGGGTTTTTTGCGTTTGCGTGCTGATGTGGATTCTCTGCTGGCTGCATTCACGTTGGCAAGTTTGTGCAATTCTGTTTTGCAGCGGTAAGCAGCAGCCAGACAGACAGACAGGGACCACTCGGTCAAAACACACACACACACACACACACACATACATATATATATATATATATATATATACACTATATTTCTAAAGCTATTCACTCACCCGTCCAAATCACTGAATTCAGGTGTTCCAGTCACTTCCATGGCCACAGGTGTATAAAGCCGAGCTCCTAGGCCTGCAGACTGCTTCTACAGACATTAGTGAAAGAATGGGTCGCTCTCAGGAGCTCAGTGAATTCCAGCGTGGTACCGTGATCGGACGCCACCTGTGCAGCAAGTCCAGTCGTGAAATTTCCTCACTACTAAATATTCCACAGTCAACTGTCAGTGGGATTATAACAAAGTGGAAGTGATTGGGAACGACAGCAACTCAGCCACGAAGTGGTCGGCCATGTAAAATGACAGAGCGGTCAGCGGATGCTGAGGGGCATAGAGCGCAGAGGTCACCGACTTTCTGCAGAGTCCATCACTACAGACCTCCAAACTTCATGTGGCCTTCAGATCAGCTCAAGAACAGCGTAGAGAGCTTCATGGAATGGGTTTCCATGGCCGAGCAGCTGCATCCAAGCCTTACATCACGAAGCGCAGTGCAAAGCGTGGAATGCAGTGGTGTAATGCGCCACCACTGGACTCTAGAGCAGTGGAGACGTGTTCTCTGGAGTGACCAATCACGCTTCTCCATCTGGCAATCCGACGAGTCTGGGTTTGGCGGTTGCCAGGAGACGGTACTTGTCTGACTGCATTGTGCCGAGTGTAAAGTTTGGTGGAGGGGGAATCATGGTGTGGGGTTGTTTTTCAGGAGTTGGGCTCGGCCCCTTAGTTCCAGTGAAAGGAACTCTTAAAGCTTCAGCACCAAGAGATTTTGGACAATTTCATGCTCCCAACTTTGTGGGAACGGTTTGGGGACGGCCCCTTCCTGTTCCAACATGACTGACCACCAGTGCACAAAGCAGGTCCATAAAGACATGGATGAGGGAGTTTGGTGTAGAAGAACTTGACTGGCCTGCACAGAGTCCTGACCTCAACCCGACAGAACACCTTTGGGATGAATTAGAGCGGAGACTGTGAGCCAGGCCTTCTCGTCCAACATCAGTGTCTGACCTCACAAATGCGCTTCTGGAAGAACGGTCAGAAATTCCCATAAACACACTCCTAACCCTTGTGGAAAGCATTCCCAGAAGAGTTGAAGCTGTTATAGCTGCAAAGGGTGAACCGACATCATATTAAACCCTATGGATTAAGACTGTGATGTCACTCAAGTTCATATGCGTATGAGGCCAGACGAGCGAAGACTTTTGGCAATACAGTGTGTGTGCATTGTTACGAGCCCTGTGCACCACTGTGTGTGAAGGCATGTAAGCACAGTACACTCAGGATACAAAAAGACTAAAATATGCAAATAATCATATGCAAGTCCAAGGTGCCGGGTCAGATTTTGCTGCTGTTTTTCACACCACATCATATGTCTTTACATATTAACGTCACACACGCACACAGGCTCAAAAGAAGGTCCAGCTCGGTGTTTAGTCCTCAGAGAAAATCAGCATTACACTGTAGATCTGATGCAACAGTAGTTAATTCACTCATATCCTCAGCATTCTCTGTCAGCACGCTCGCGATCAGCTGACTCATCTGCTCGGGGAAGTGGTCCGAAGCACATCCCATGTCACAAAATGTTTTTCCGCTCGCTGGTTGTGATTACTTTTCCATCAGCTTACCACAAATCTCCAAAACGTGCATACACGGTGGGAATGAGAGGTCACCTAAACTCAAAGATATAGTAACTGATTGAATGGCTTTTCTTTAGTTGACTCAACTTGAGGACACCTAGTTCAAACTTCATAGTCAAAAATTCTCTTAATTTATTATTTCCGCATGTCAGTGAAGTAAATAAAATTTATTTGTTTTTATGCTCAGCTCCACCACTAGCCAGGACATTTTTCCTCTTGGATACATGCTTACGGATGGCTGTGGCATCGCTGGGTCTCAAACTCAGAACCTCCTGTTGGGGCGACGGCTTAGTCCACTGCACCACTCAGAAACATATGAAGCAACTCAGAGTTTGTGTTTATAGATGTTTAACACACTGGAGACACTGTTTGTTGTTTTATCGTTTAAAGCAAGGCATCATCTCATGTGGTGTGACTGTCTAATAATCCATCTCAACATCACAAGGTTGTGAGTTTGAATCCCAGCCACTCCACAGCTGTTCATATCCAGAAACCCAAATGGAAAATATGCCAGATGGGACTGTGTGATAGAAGGAGCGCCAACTAGTGGAGAAACTGAGTAAAAAAACACATTCAGTTTTGTTTATCTAAAGGAGATGAAAACCTAGAAACAGCAGCTGGGAAAATTTTTGACTAAGAAGTTTGAGTTGGTGAACTCCAGTGTCCTCAAGTTGAGTCGACTCAAGAAAAGTAATGTAATCAGCTATAATTTTAAGTTGAGCTGAATTGTCTTAATTCTTCTTGTCAGACTTTCAACAAGGTGTTGGAAACATTCCTCAGAGATTTTGGTTGGTTATTTGAGTTACTGTTGTCTTTCTATCATCTGGAACCAGTCTGCCCGTTCTCCTCTGACCTCTCACATCAACAAGGCATTTTCGTCCACACAACTGACCACTCACTGGATATTTCCTCTTTTTCGGACCGTTCTCTGTAAACCCTGGAGATGGTTGTGTGTGAAAATCCCAGCAGATCAGCAGTTTCTGAAATACTCAGACCAGCCCGTCTGGCACCAACAACCACGCCACGTTCAAAGACCCTTAAATCCCCTTTCTTCCCCGTTCTGATGCTCGGTCTGCACTTCAGCAAGCTGTCTTAACCACATCTACATGCATAAAGGCATGCATAAAGAGTTGCAGCCGTGTGATTGGCTGATCAGCTATTTGTGTTAACAAGCAACTGGAACTATACCTAATAAAGTGTCCTGTGAGTGTATATGTATGTGTGTGTGTGTGTGCGTGAAGAAAAATGCCGTATCTCAGTATGTTCCTGGTAGAGGATGTGTTTTCATTAGAAAATATATGTCTGTCTTTATATACAGATGTACAGACAGACAGACAGACAGACAGACAGCTCAGATGATTCAGCTTTTATCCTGTGGATGTTGTATGTACTGGACTGTCTCGATCAAGCCGCCTCCGTCTGTCTCTGGTGGATGTGTAGTAGTAGGGTACTAGAGCACGATTCACTCTTACGTAAAGAGGAAACACACGCATACACAGCGCTGATGACTATTAATAGCCTTATGAGCCTCCTCTTCATCTTTCTCCTCTCCTCTCCTCTCCTCCATTTCCAGCTCTTTAATATAGCTCTCCTCTTCTCCTCTCCTCTCCCCTCTCCTGTCCTGTCTTCTTTTCTCCTCCCTCTCCTCTTCTTCTCCGCCTCTCCTGCCTCCCTTTCCAGTTTGTCTACTATCTTTCATTTTCCACTCTGTGTGTGTGTGTGTGTGTGTGTGTGTGTGTGTGTGTTTGTGTTTTAGGAGGAGCCGACCCAATTTGGTATGTCAGGTTATGATGCAATGTCACAGTGACGTCATGAGGAAAGGAGGTTTCCATAGTTACTAGGGCCTTTAAGTGGGATGTTCCCATGACTGTTATTGTTGTGTTGTGTGTGTGTGTGTGTGTGTGTGTGTGTTTGTGATGGAAAGACTGTGATCCCCATTACACAGTTTGTCTGTGTTTAAAGGGAGAGAGAGGGGTGGGGAGAGAGAGCGAGA